>NC_092231.1:23155893-23173393 GCF_036320965.1 Panulirus ornatus | reverse complement strand
TCATAACATCATGATACCATAACATGATGATATCCTGATATCATAACATCCTGATATCATAACATCATGATATCCTGATATACAAACCCTAAAATCCTTCCATATATAAACTGAATGAAGTGATCGTGAGATCCATCAACCTTGCACATGACACCTTCACTTCTGTCTCCATCCAGAGTATCGTAAAAGAAACATCATGGCTGTCTCGTTGCTTGAGGACCAGCGGATGATAGCGACGTCTCGCCCAGGGCACGTCAGCTGAGCCCAACTGGATTTCAACCAACCATGTCGTTTAGAAGGGAAGCAAAATCCTACAAACGTCAGATGTCACTGTTACACCTAGACGCCTATCAGAATACATGAAATGTATATGCATATATATACACACTGGTATACATATTTACCTACCCATCTACCCATACAGATCAATTGATCAGTTTAAACTACGCACAAAAAACGCTCGCCCATGTACTGGCTGAGGCCCACCACGACCCATCCTTCATGGCATTTCCACTTACGAAGGCGAAATTTCTTGCGCATTTTCGATATATCGTAAGAGCTGGTATATGAGAATTGAAATGTCAAAGATTCATTGAAAAGCGTTATCCCTGTGCACCGAGGTATGGAGGAAATAAACCCAAAGCTAATGGTCATTACTGACAGTTCTTGACAACATCGTAAGCTTTCCTCATCCCGTTCTTCACCAGGTAATTAACTGCTGCTCCTATAAAACCCACTTCGCTGTGAACCCATATTTCCTGTTCAATCAGCTGTCAAAGACCCGTTATTATCGACGCACATACTGTCCAGACGAGACACACTTACAACTTACCATCAACAGCTTCCTCGACATCAACCCCCACAATCACCTCCACTATCAACCCACACCCACACCCCCTGCCTGCCTGACCAAACCCCACAGTTCCTGAACCTCCAACCATCAACTACCCTGCCAAACCCCACCTAAGCACCGTCCCATTAGACTCACATCATTAATCCCTCCGTCAACTCAACCCCGTCTAATCTGTCATGGAGGTCGTGGAGGGAGGCCTCTATTTCCGGACGGGATCTCTCTCTCTCTCTCTCTCTCTCTCTCTCTCTCTCTCTCTCTCTCTCTCTCTCTCTCTCTCTCTCTCTGCAGCTTCGAATGTCTTTCTGTCACAGTCATGTCAAAGGTCAGATCTATCTGCCCCAGAGGGCAGTAACATCGTGCTCAAGGTTCAAGCGGTCGTCCTGAGGAGTCGTCGCGTCGTGCTCGAGGGTCGTAACGTCGTGATCAAGGGTCGTCCATCGTAGCCAAGGATCGTCTGTCGTGATCAAGGGTCGTCCGTCGTAGCCAAGGATCGTCTGTCGTGTTCAAGGGTCGTGCCGTCGTGCTCAAGGGTCGTGCCGTCGTGCTCAGGGATCAAAGTGTCGGGCCGAGGGACAAAACTTCTTCATTTACCACGCTACGTGATGCTTAATTTCGTCATTCTCCGCTAATTGTTTCACTCATTAGTCTCGTAAATACTTTTTCCCTCTCGCCCGCCAGGCAGTGTTTCCACGCTTATTCTTTTTGCCGCTGTGCACTGTCTTTTGCCTCAGTTCTTGCTGACAGGAATTCAGAAGCCTCATCTCGACTGACCACCATCTCCCTATGTCTTATCTACGTGCTCGTTGGGGTGTTTTATCTCGTATTGTGAGTCCCGTCCTTTCAAGAAATACTAAATATATCATCAATTTCACAATTTCAACCTCAATTTTCTGCCTCTCTCTTTACCATCAGGTTGTGTGAGAGACGCACAAGTTTTAGCAAACTTCTGTTTCAGTTATTCGTATCTAAATGTGGAAACTCGTTTCCCTTCCTTCATATCAAAATGTTTCGCACAGGTTTTTGCCTTTCTGTTACATCCTATATAAACACTTTAGTAGACAAACGCTATCCTATAAATCTTGCAAAAACGTGACATCTTCTACCCACTATATACCAGTATGGACATCTGACTGTTAATCAGGGTTTGATTGTGTATAACTGTCTTCATCCTTAGGCTACGTTCAACTCTACAGATATTTCCATACTGCCAGCAGCGAGGCTCGACCATGTCACTGTTGAGTATCGACGAAATTCCTGTACCTTCAACAAGACTGTTGTTATAACCAGCTTGTGGAGGACTTCATGTGGAACTTGTGAGAGCATCAGTATTGCAGGAACTACATCTAACATCTTACCTAAGTACGACGGCAAGACTCTTGAACACGACGACCCTACCCTTGAACACGACAGTTCAACCTTTGAACACGAAGACTCAACCCTTGAACACGGCCCAACCCTTGAACACGACGGCCCAATCCTTGAACACTACGGCCCAACCCTTGAACACGACGGCCCAACCTTTGAACGCGACGATTCAACCCTGGAACACGACGGCCCAACCCTTGAACACGACGGCCCAACCCTTGAACGCGACGATTCAACCCTAGAACACAACAGCTCAACCCTTGATTATCATGGCATATCCCTTCACCAGACCTCTGAGGATCAAGTCAAAGTCCCGCTCATCATTACTCAAGCGTCGTACTCAAAAGCCATACCGTTGGTTGTGTTCACGGAGTCCGGCACACGCTGCCGACCTGTACCGGCAAGAAGACGTTCATACATCCCTCACCTTATTTATCAACTTGACGACTACTGGCCCTACTTCATATCCTGTACACGTACAGGAGACAATGCTCACGTAACCTGTCACTTCAAAGGGACCTCCAAGTCACCCCTCACTTCGCGCTACTCATCGTAAAACTAATTTATCTCAACCTTTCCACAGGAGGACTCACGTGCTGGTCACTGCATGACACTGTCAATTAATCTCAGGGTTATTCCCTTCCATTGACGCAGCTCCAAGCCTCTACAAGACTCGGAAATATTTCCAAATAGATGATAGTACAAGCAAGCAACATATCTCTCACCTGATGATAAGGACAAGCAATACATCTATCACTATAAGGTACAAGCAAGCAACATATCTCTCACCTGATGATAACGACAAGTAATATAGCTATCATTACAAGGTGCAAGTAAGCAACATATCTATCACCTGAAGGTACAAACAACCTATATATCTATTATAACAAGGTGCAAGCAAGCAACTTATCCATCACCTACAGGTGCAGAGGAACAATATATCTATCATCTTAAGGTACAAGCAAGCAACATAGTTATTACCTAAAGGTACAGACTAGCAAGATATCCATCATCTCAAGGTACAAGCAAGCAACATGCCTATTACCCACAGGTACAGAGAAACAATATAATGCCCCGCTCATCCATATAAACACGCTCCAGGGTTACACGGACAGCAATCAACATTTTTACCCAAACGAACGCGTCAACCATTGTGAAAAGAATGGAGCTATCGAAACCTCTTCCCTCTCAATACATCCCCAGCTGATGAGGAAGGGACGCTGTCTATGGGACAATCCATCCTCCCATATGTACCATATAGATGGAAATATTGGTGTTTGCTTTCAGACGAGAGAAAAACTAACACATGTTTTTTTTTCCCCCTACGTTTCTTCCTAAACAAACAGCAGCGTTACGTAACAGTGTCTGTAACAGACAAACCAGTAACGAAACGGAATCATATCTGTAAAAAAAAAAAAAAAGGTTCACAGATGAACATTCATGAGTTATGTGCAATACTAGTGTGATATGATATGCGATTTGGTGATCTGTGGTAAGACAATGATGTGTGTGTGTGTGTGTGTGTGTGTGTGTGTGTGTGTTATTACTGTATGTTTGTGTGCTATAGTGACACACACAGACACACACACACACACACACACACACACACACACACACACACACACACACACACGGGTCTGACACTGGGTTGGCCCATGGCGACTCATGGTCAGTAACGCTAACCACTACACCGCGGATAAGCAACAGGAAGAGACACCAGGGCAACGTAAGATGCGAAGATAGAACCAGTACTTCTTGGGCAGGCAAGGGACGTCACAACGGGAGAGGAGGGACAAAAGGACGGGCGGTCGAGAGACAACAGAACGGGCGGGGAGGGGCGAGATATGTGGCAAGTAATCAAACGGAAGAGAAGGAACAACAGAAACGTCAAGAATCAACAGAACCGGAGAAAATAAGCAATAGACTTGATTACAGGCAACAGACTGGGTGAGAAGGTGCAAAAAAAAAGGGCAAGAAAGGGCATAAGACCAGACGAAGAGGGGCAACAGATCGGATTGGAGGCAACAGAACTCGAGAAAGGCGGCAACAGAACAGACGAAGGGTTACTTAATGGGTAAGAAGGAGTCGGCGGGCAAGGGGCAATATGTCGTTCAATTAGGGCCAACAGACTCTGAAGGGCAACACAAGGGGCAAGGAAGGGCAACAGAATGAACGAGAAGGTGCAACAGAAGGAAGAGCGGGTGAGGAACAACAGACTGGGCGAGAGGGAGGGGGGAAGCAGACCTCGAAGAAAAGAGGTGGCAACAGCACGGGCGAGGAGCAAGATAAGAGGCCGGGAGGCAACAGACGCTATTCACGCCACATACTCCTAGAGCGTTCCCACTCCCCTACAGGACCAGACTCTCTTTAAAGGAAGGGGAACAGAGAGAGGCAGTTGAGCACACAGGCCTACGACGAGAGAGGCTAGATAATAAATTCTTAAAACTACTGTACTTACTATAGGCGACTATAGAGATGACCGGTGGAAGGAGATCAAAGTGAGTGAGTGAGTGTGTGTGTGTGTGTGTGTGTGTGTGTGTGTGTGTGTGTGTGTGTGTGTGTGTGTGTGTGTGTGTGTGTGTGTGTGTGTGATTACCTAATCAATTATCTCTGTACTGTACAGGTAGGGAGTTCTACAATCATAGGGCCCCTTCTCCTAAACCTTCTCCACTATCATACGACTTTTCACACATTTGTGTGGTGTCAACATTCGCTTCATCGTTTTCAGTTAATCCACTGTTCTTATAACGTAACAGTACTTCTTTACACCTTTCCTCACAAGTTTCCTGCATAATTTCATTATGTGGCCTCTGGTTGTCCCATCCTTGTATCTTTCGAGATACTGTTCGCTGATGACTTCAAACTGGCTTAAGATCTTAAAGGTTGCCATCAAATAACCCCTTTACTCTCCTGTCTTCCGCGGTAGTCAAATTTAAGGCCTCTGACCTTTTCCTGTAACTCAGTTTTCTTACATTCTGGTACCATCTTTGCTGCCCTCCTCTGGACCTTCTATGTTGGCTTCTTGGGTACCTTTGATTGCGGTGACTAAACTGATGCATATTCTAGTTTTCGCCTGATGTAGGATGTGAGCAGGTAGCTGAATATTTCCTTATACATATACCTAGATGCTGTTCTTATGTTTTCCAGCAGACAGTTTGTTACCTTTAGCGTTCTCGTCACGGGGAAAGCTGGCGACAGGTTAAGGACTATGTTTACTCCCAATTCCCTCTCACACACAGCTTATTTCTTGTGTAAGATGATACTCGTATTGAGGTATCTTTAACTGGATCGCATTCTCGTTGATTTACCTTTATTCCGGTTGAAATATATCAACCCTGTATCAAAGCAACGTTGATTGATGCAATCGTCGTCCTCGTTTTTTATCTCCCACACGACTTCAGTGTCATCCACAAACATAATTGGCGGGAGTTCAATCCTTCTTGCAAGTCATTTACATAAATTAAGAAGGGCAAGGGTCCCAGAATAACCCTGTGGCACGCCATTGGTAGCCTCAACCAATATCGAAGGGGTTTCCATGATATGCTTCCCTTGCTCCCTTCCACAATTTTCGCCTCACCGAAGCATAGTCCAAGGACATACAATCCACCAGCTTTCTCTCTTCTCTAAAACAGAACTTATTAGTTCATAAAAATCTAAGGTGATCATTGCTTATGATCTCACTTGGGAAGTTTCTCCTTTGCAGGTAGTCATCCATTTGCATCTCTGGTTATTTCATCCAGTGTTTTACACAAAACGCTCGTCAGGGAAACAGGTTTGTAGTTCAGGGCATCCGCTTTATCTCCATTCTCAGAAATAGGTACGACGTTTGCTCTCTTGCATCCCCTTCGCTTTCTTAAACATTTCAAGTGGTTTGTCAAGTCTCTTTGCATAGATCTTCTCATATATTCAGATATTTCATCAGGACCATCAACCTTATGTGGGTCAAGATCCTTTAGTATTCTGCTTCCTTCTTTTCCTGATATTTCAGTGCTCCCTAGTCCACCTTAGCCGATGTTTAACTGGCGATTTACTCCTCGTGAATTTGTGGAAAAGCTTTGAGTTGTCTCCTACTTTTTCCACACTTTCATTTCCAATGTTTCTTTGTCCCATCTTTCTCATCCTACTTTATCCGTTGCTTGATATCTTCCCCTTTCAGCCATTGTTCCACTTGCATCTTAATAACAAAATAATAACAGAATAATCTTAATAACAGAAAATCGCTGACCTAATTCGAATTATGACATTTTGAACCAGGCTTCCTTCTTAAGCCTTTCTCTGTATTCGAGATTAAGGTACAAATGTTTCTAGTCCCTCCTTGCAAATATCACAAAGTCTTTGGCTAGAAGGTTCTGGTTGGTGGCTACTGAACTCAAACCTCCCATTCTATATTACTTTCCAAGATTGTATCTCCTCCTTCAGCCAGATTTCATCGCTGCTCATTCTACGTCCTCATTTACCACATAATCAAAGTCTAGCATTATGTGATTATTCCTTTTTTCCGGTCGGTGTATGATATCCTAAGCATCTATGCTGCTACGTGCGAAGATAATATCAAGTAATGATGGCATACCAGTCCTTATGATCCTAGTGTGCGCAGCGGTATAAAGGTATGGGAAATTTTCTCGTATACACTTTAAAACCTTATCTTTCCATGACTTTTCTGTCTCCAGGAGAATCTAAGTCCCCGTTTGTCTATCTCTGTTGGTAATTTACCTTTTGGTGTACCGTCTTAATTGTTCCTTCAATATTATCATTTGCTCCAGTTCACCAAAATTCTGTAGTGCATTTTATATTATGAACATCACTATGTACGTGTGTCCTACAGTTACTCTTCCGATTATGTATTGTTTGAGTAGACCATCTAACAATATGTCCTGAAACTTCAGGTTTTCTCTAATTAGAAGGCTCATTCCTCCCTCGCCTTTGTCTTATCTTCCCCTCCTCGCTAACACGTATCCCTCGGGACGAAAGAGATAACATCTTATCTCTTTAGAAAGTTTTATTTTCACAGCACTAACACGTTCTTGAATTACAGCTGCTTGCCATCTACTGCTAGTCTATCTGCGTTTGTATACATTTCCCTCAGCCTGACATTACCATGACCTAATATTCCTGACTTCTCTGCAGTGCTGGAGGGCCTGTTCCCTCCTCTTGCATCATTTGGTGTCTTTCTCTTTTCCTTATATATTTTCCTTCTGACTGTATTCTTTGCTTCTCTTTCTTCTTCCTCTTTGGTCTATCACATCTGGTGAACAACCTATTGAGCTTCACTTGTTTTAAGGTTTCTTATCCTTCCTAACATTATCCTCCTGGTTAAATAACTCCAAATCGAACTACGTAACCATTACTGGTCGTTCCTTTATGTTTTGATTATACCTATCAATTCCCCTGCTTTCTTTTTTCACAAAACCTACATTGGGCATTTCCATAGCCTCTAGTAGTCTTTCTGTCAGCATCCCTTCTTTCTCCACTCACACTTCGTTGCCTGGAATATGATTTTCTTCGCGTCCAAAAATCATCTTTGATTTGTGTGTGTCTGCCTACTGCTTTACTTATCTTTGTAGTTACGGTGCCATCCAATCTCCTGCAGAATCCATCAGTGTCGATTCGCCAGCTTTTTTCATCTGATTTTCTCTACAGTTCCTCCATCTTCCCCAACAAGCACTGTATGCTATGTACTTTTCCAAACCTTTCATCTCATGGATCATAAAATTTCCCCACTGTTCTGTCTCTGACAGTTTACAATCATTCGTCCGAGAGCTTCATTTAGTTTCATGGGTCCATCTTTTCCAGTGTCCAGGTTTCTGGTCCACCACATCAGTATTTATGATCCAAGTGTTGAAAAGATTCAAAAACTTGCTCCTTACCCTCTTTCCCTGCACAATGTTATCAATAGTTCTGTTCACTCTGTTATGGGCATCTCCATTTGTCGAACGGTCTTTAGGATACATGAAAAGAAATCCCTAGCGACCTTTTCTTTTCTGTATTTCATTCTCTTCAATTTCTTTCCTGCGGTCAAATACCCTCTCCATCTCTTCACTCGATCTGACTCTATGTTTTCGCTCTCTAATTATATATATATTTTCTATTTTCATTCCATGATTTTCTTCTTATCTTTTTTGTAAGTTACGGGCTCCAGTCACAGACACAAGTCTGCATCAAGACCAGGTCTTGATTGAAATATAGAGAGGTTAATGAAAGGTGGTGTTGGGGGGGAAGACAAGGGAAAGTATTTACGATTCTGTGGGAAAGTGAAAACCCTGTGTTTTACAATATGCCGGGTCATACTTATTGGGAAATACATGATTTATGTTTAAATCGTCAGGTTTCCTTTTTCTTCCTCTTGTCGGCTTCTGGTCGTATTTCTCAATACCACCAACTTATTTCCAAGCTTAATGGTCTCACATGATTCATCTCATATTCCTCCACTGTTTGTATTCCTCCATCCTTTGTAAGGCCAGCATGACCCTCACCCCTGACTTCCCTCATGTGCATATAGTAACAACTGTTTAATCATAATATTTCCCCTTATCTGAATCCATCTCTGTTTCAATCAGATTTAAAATTCTTCCCTGGCTTAGCTCGTGTCTGTGTGCGAGTGTGTATGTGTGTGTGTGTGTGTGTGTGTGTGTGTGTGTGTGTGTGTGTGTGTGTGTGTGTGTGTGTGTGTGTGTGTGTGTGTGTGTGTGTGTGTGTGTGTGTGTGTGTGTGTGTGTGTGTGTGTGTGTGTGTGTATTACCAGCATCAGTAGCGTCAGTATCAGTGATTCGTCCAATAATGTAGCGTATTATAAAAGATCATCTTAAACCTTTATGCCACTGACGAGGACAAATGACATCACCTCAGTGTGCCCAGTCCAGGGTTACAGTGATCGTATCTAGACCTCCTCACAGGCAGATGTTTTCTTGGTCGTGAGCGAAACATCTCTGTTACAGATTCTAGAGACCAAAGCACCTTCCCGTAGCTTTCGAAAAATGGCGAGCACAAGTTTCGGGACACCACGTCATTCGCCGCATTCATAATACCCAACTGTACTACAGACCTGATGAAGTGATTGACGAAGCAGTCATACGGCTTTGCTTCTTACCATGCAACACATATCAGAGAGAGAGAGAGAGAGAGAGAGAGAGAGAGAGAGAGAGAGAGAGAGAGAGAGAGAGAGAGAGAGAGAGAGAGCGGGGATACTACAGCTGCAGCAATGCGATTCCCACACGTAGGCTTCCATATTTTAACTGTTGACGGTCTCGTAACAAATGGTTTCTTAGTACAAAGGTGAGAGAGAGAGAAAAAAAAAGCAATTCGTCATTTACAGAGTTGTTTACAGGAGCTCAACTGTTTCATGTTGCCATTTACAACCGATATTCCGTTTTACGACGCCTTCAGCGGTGACTGGTAGTTGTAAAATAGTTTCAGGTAATATAACCCAACAATACACGAGAGTACAAGCCTTACTACGCACGACATAAACGAACCGAACCCTTGAGCACGTTAACACGACCGCTGAGTCTATTATGGCCTGGCCTCTGACGTGGTGCTTAAGGGTCAGGTCAAGACCCAGGACATCATACCCAAGGGTCGTACCGTCGTGCTCAAGGGTCGTTCCGTCGTGTTCAATGGTCGTTCCGTCGTGTTCAATGGTCGTTCCGTCGTGTTCAAGGGTCGTACCGTCGTGTTCAAGGGTCGTACCGTCGTGCTCAAGGGTCGCACCGTCGTGCTCAAGGGTCGTTCCGTCGTATTCACAGGTCGTACCGTCGTGTTCAAGGGTCGTACCGTCGTGCTCAAGGGTCGCACCGTCGTGCTCAAGGGTCGTCCCGTCGTGTTCAAGTGTCGTACCGTCATGGTCAAGGGTCGCACCGTCGTGCTCAAGGGTCGTCCCGTCGTGTTCAAGTGTCGTACCGTCGTGTTCAAGGGTCGTACCGTCATGCTCAAAGGTCGCACTATCGTGCTCAAGGTTCGCACGGGCCTCCTCGACCGTAGTATCTTCGTGTTCAAGGGTAATATCATCGTGCTCAAAAGGCCATATTGTCGTGTACGAGTGTCAAAACGTTGTGCTCATGGGTCGTAAGGTCGTGCTCCTATAACTTACAGTTTTACTCTCGTGCTCAAGAGTCGTCCCGTCGTGTTCAAGGGTGGTATCATCATGCAAAAAAGGTCGTGCTGTCGTGTCTACAGGTCGTAATGTGTACTCTAAGGTCGTATCATGGCGTTCAAGGGTCGTAACGTCATTCTCAAGAGGTCGTCTCATGGCGCTCGAGAAAAGTCGTAGAATCGCAACATGGTGCTCAAGGATCGTAGTGTTGCGATCAAGAGCCATACCGTGGCGCTCAAAGGTTCGTACCGTGGTGCTCAAAGGTCGTACCGTGGTGCTCAAAGGTCGTACCGTGGTGCTCAAGGGCCATATACTGTTGTGCTCAGAGGCTGTACCGTCGTGGTCAGGGCGATATAAACAAAAAAGAATTTGAGAAAATGAAGCAAAATCTCCGGTGCTCTGATGCTTTCTCTGTCTTGACTGACAGACCGAAGGAGAAATAGGAATGATGGAAAAGAAAAACAAAGACGCTGTATAACACGACTGGGAAGGAGGCTGGATGTTTGTCTTCCTTCATTTCTGTTCAGGCCAGTCCTGATCTGACGAGTGGCTGCAAGAAATCTTACTGGACACAAGAGTACTTACGAGTCTTGCACCTACCTAACCGTGTGTCTTACACTAGGGGGATTAACTGTAAAAGAGATCTAATTGATGTCACATGTGAATTTCTACATGGCTTGTCTTACGGAAGCAAATTTCAAAGGAGGAAGTTCTTACTGGAATGGGATATCAATGGAAGTCTTACAGAATCTTGTAATACTTCGGTAAATCTCCTCATTATAAAGGGATTTACTGAAGGAAAAGTGGAGGTTAAGAAATCTCTGTTCAAGAAGAGGGATTACTTAGAGCTCAGTTGCTGGACGTTACGGCTGGAAGAGACGTTTGAGCTTAACTGAAGGTCAAATTGCAAGATCATGATGAGGAGATGGCCTACGCTTAAGATGTGTAAGTACGGCTTCCAGGAGACGAGTTGAAACGGGGAAATTGAACTGCCATGCCAGGCGTATGACTTGCTCCCCAAAAGGATCAGATCGAAGGCCATACAGGACATCATACTCAAGGGTCGTACCGTCGTGCTTAAGGGTCGTACAGTCGTCCTCTTGGGGTTAATCGCCCATCAAGCAAACAATCTCTCACACAGCTATTTCCTCTCACTATCTCCCCTATCTTCACCCACCCCTTTCGTTAATTACATCTTCACATTACTCTCCCTAATCGTCTAACCACTCCACACACACCCACATGTCCTGCAACACACGCACATTCGTAACTACGGCCATCAACAAATGCGTATTCTGTCGTGTACAACCAGCTGACTACGCCAAGGCGTTGGGTTACCGAGGTTGATGGAAACCCCACGACTTGCTCCTACCACATCAGTATTTACTTATCGGCAACTCAGAACTGTGAGGAAGGGGGGGGGGGGGGGGAGAATGTTGTTTTCATTTCACTTTACAAAAGGAGTGACGGGCGGAGGAGGACAGCGTGGCGCCGATAAGTGATTCAGACCAGCGAGTGTTGTTGTTGTTGTTGTTGTTGTTGTTGTTGTTGTTGTTGTGGTGGTGGTGGTGGTGTTTGTTGTTGTTGTTGTTGCTGTTGTTGTTGTTGTGGTGGTGGTGGTGGTGGTGGTGTTTGTTGTTGTTGTTGTTGTTGTTGTTGTTGTTGTGGTGGTGGTGGTGGTGGTGGTGGTGGTGGTGGTGTTTGTTGTTGTTGTTGTTGTTGTTGTTGTGGTGGTGGTGGTGGTGGTGGTGGTGGTGGTGGTGGTGTTTGTTGTTGTTGTTGTTGTTGTTGTTGTTGTTATTATTGCGGTGGTGGTGTTGGTGTAGTTTCGCTGTTGTGGTGGTAGTTTGTTGTTTTCATTGTTGTGGTAGTGGTGTTTGTTGTTGTTGTTGTTGTTGTTGTTGTTGTTGTTGTTGTGGTGGTGGTGGTGGTGGTGCCATAAGCCAAGCCTTCGTGGTCTAGTTGCAGTTAGTTACATTGTATAATCACCTTGAGCACGACGGTACGAGTTCTTTACCACTGAGTCACGACCTCTTAAGTACGACGTTACGACCCTTTGGGGTTAGGTTGGCCTTACCCTTAAACGAGTGAGGTCAAAGGTCGGGTCATCATGCCCAAGGGTCGTAGCATCATGCCCAAGGGTCGTAGCATCATGCCCAAGGGTCGTAGCATCATGCCCAAGGATCGTAGCATCGTGGTCAAGGGTCGTAGCATCGTGGTCAGGGTCGTAGCATCGTAGTCAAGGGTCGTAGCATCGTGTCCACGGGTTCGTACCGTCGTCCTTAAGGGTCGTATTGTACCGTCCTGCTCATGAAGTGAGACTATAGTGTCTTCAGAACATTATTATCTACAAAATACTCCTTGTAACAAGATATTGACGATAACGACCGACCTAAGGTACTGAGAAGCACACAGCTCACATCAGCCTCCACCATAGTTTCATAAGACACTCCATGATGCGCCCAGAGAAATAGTACCAACACACACACAAGTGTTTCCCATACACCGTACCAACATACACAAGTATATTTCACAGAACGTACAACACACACACACACACACACACACACACACACACACACTTATATTCCATAAAGCGTACCAATTCACACGGGTAAAATTCGCTAAACCTTATCAGTAAACTAAACTCGACTAACCCACACAAGCTATACTCGTTTGAAACCTACAATAATGTAGCACTGGTCACCATACACCCGCTACACACACTGAAACAGCAACTTAACACCAGCTCGGACACGACGGCTTCGAATCTCTGAACCTTTCGATCTCGGAACCAATGAATCTTAGAACCTCTGAATCTTAAGACCCCCTTGAATCTTACTGTCTTTTTTCGAGGGGAAAATTTCCTAAAAATTTCGAAACACATTCCCGTGGGCCCCGTTATCGGCACTGGCATTAGAGGCGAGGCGTAATTCCGGGTTCTGGTGCGTGTGGTGGTGATGGTGGTGGTGGTGTGGTGGGGGGAGGGGAGGGGGTAGTGATGGGGTGGAGGGGGGTTGGAAGAGGGGGGGACCAACAGCTTCCACCTGCCACACTTCCCATGGCTGACTCTGCTGCTGCTGCTGCTGCTCGTGTCATTATGGATATTTTATCACTGCTCAGTGTGTGTGTGTGTGTGTGTGTGTGTGTGTGTGTGTGTGTGTGTGTGTGTGTGTGTGTGTGTGTGTGTGTGTGTTGACGGTGACAATAATGATGATAATAGTAATAATGCTAATAACATTAATAAAGATATCATCAAAGGCAAGTAATACTAATAACGATAGTAATAATGAAGATAATAGTAATTAGAATCATAATGATGAGGAACCATCAGTAATGATAATAATATTGATAATAATGATAATAATGATAATGATAATTATTAATAATAATCATAATAGTCAATGATGATAATAACAATAATAAATATTATAGTAATACTACTACTACTAATTAACAACAATAATAATAATAATAATAATAATAATAATAATAATGATAATAATAATAATAATAATAATAATAATGATAATGATGATAATGATAATAATAATGATAATGATAATGATATTATTATCCTTATCATTATCATTATTATTATCATTATGGGTAAACCATGATAGTGGGGCCTGGTTGTGGATAGAGGGCTGTGGTTCCGGGGCATTACACATGATAGCTGGAGAATGGCTAAACACACATAGATAATTACAAACACACACACACACACACACACACACACACACACACACACACACACACTCACACGTTTACATAATCTGATGTGCATATGACCCCAGCCATGCTGGTAGACACACAATAATCAAGCCCTTGAGTAAAACAGCTTAAGCTTTCAGCGTGACAACATGAATACCTTCAGCACGTTGACTTAATGCCTGAAGAAGGACGACATAGCGCGTTGAGTGCAACGACTTGACGTCGTCGCACTTAAAGAGGCTGTCGTCTTACTGAGAGAGTAAAGTTATCGTACTCAAGACGTCAAGGCGTCGCACACTCCAAGGGGGTGAAATCGTCCTGCTGAAGGAGGGGAAGTCCTCGTACTCAAGGAGGAGCTCGCCGTCCTTAAGGGGATAACTCGTTGTGCTCAAGTCGTCGCTCTGAATGGTCCGTCATCGCACTCCAAGGCTGGGGTTTCCAGCCCCTTCTCCCCTCCCTGCCCCTGTTAGTCGCCTCATACGACATGCAGGAGGTACGAGGGTGGTGTTCGTTCTCCCCTCTCCCTAGGGATAAATGTAAACAAAAGTAAGGTAATGAGGTGCAGCAGGGGGGGAGGAAGGGAGGGAGAGGAAGGTTTGAGTGTAAGTTTAAACGAGGAGGACCAGGAGTCGGGTGCTCTAGGAGAGAGGGGCTTCCTCGGTGCGTTTAGGAGTGTGTGGGAGGAGAGGTTAGTGTTTCTAAGGACAAACATGAATTTGTTTGAGGAGAAGGTACAGCAGTCCCACTAGTCTTGTATGGATTTGTGTCTTGGGGCCTTAATGCAAAAGAAACGTAAAGGTTGAATGCACCAGAATGCATGGTCAAAGAGGAATGGGTAGTGAACATATTCTGATCAAAAGGGCCGACCAGCAAGTATGGAGAGGATGAGTGAAGAGAGAACGAAAAAGAGGGGATCAAAAAGTGAAGGGAGCAAGGGGCAGGTGCAGAATGAGGAAAAGAGATATGGATGAAGTGAAGGAAGCTACAGAATATCAGAGCCAGAACAATCAAGGGAATGAGAGGCGTGCATGGGATAGAATGAACTGGACCGATATGGTATATGAAGGGTGACGGGCAGTTAAGTAGGCGAAGCAGGGCTTATGAAGTTGTCACATGCCCTCATGAGTTGTTTGTGTGAACAACCCCACCCCCCTACATAAAAAAAAAATCATCAAAGCCGGTCCTTTGTATGCCTTAATGCCAACTAAAGATCTCTGTCATAAATGAAGATTCTTCTTGTATATAATCATTATATAATCAAGATTTACTGAAAAAAAATGAAGAAGATGGAACTCGCCAGTTCTGCCATGCTTTAATTATCATCATGACATTTACTGTCGAACGTATTTTCAATTTTCCAAAAGGAGGAACAGAGGGGGCCAGGTGAGGATATCCCACAAAGGCCCAGTCCTCTGTTCTTAACGCTACCTCGCTAACGCGGGATATGGCGAATAGTTTAAAAGAAAAAAAAAAAAAAAAAAATATATATATATGTATATATATATATATATATATATATATATATATATATATATATATATATATATATATATATATACGAAGATGAACAATAGGGACAACCTTCCAGCAGCTGCCACAGACAAACCTTCTGTTGCCAAGAGTAATTGTCTAGAGTTCCAGGACTTGTGGCCGATGATCCTGGACAGCAGCGACAGCCGGTGTGACCCTGATGTACAGCCTTGGGCAGAGGTCTTCACCAGGAGTCACAATGACACTTGGTTAACTGATGACCTGCCTCACGGACGGGGAGGTCATCAGGGGAGTTCAAATGACACGTGGAGAGATCGTGAGGGGGGGGGGGGGGGTCAGATGGTGACCCTGGTGAGCCATCTAAGACGTCAAGAGGTCATCAGGGGATTCAGAAGGTGAGGTCATCGCCGTATTACACCCAAGGTCATGAAGAACCATCTGGGGGAGGGTTGGAGGAGTGGGGTGTGGAGAGGTCATTACGGGGTTCTGTAACTTCTGCCTGGCTGGGGTGAGTGAGGGAGACAGCCCAGGATTAACGGCGTGGAAAGTTGTGACAAATGCACCTCTCCTGTCACAACAAGCAGCAGCAGTGTGGACCCACGTCCTCCATTATATACCTCTACTTACAGCCCGAGTGCACTATACTGTATACCTGGCATACACCCCAGGCTAAACGCAGCATTCATGAAATATCAATCCGATGTTTCGGTGCTGCGTTGTGAGTTCTTGGCACGTCGAGAAACAAGGATCAGCTTGAATCTTACCTTCGTAGACAATTTGAGGTGTACAACCATGGTAGAGATGATTATGAAGATAAGACTATAGATATGAGGACTATGGGGGATTTGTTCTACGCGAGGGAGGTTGATCCAGTGCAAGTTACACTTAAGGAGGAAGATAATAGGGAAACCACATGCTGGCAGACGGTGGAGAATGCCGTAGCCGTATCTATACAGTAACAACAAAAGCGATCTAATGGATGACTTTACGTAAGCAGTGCAGGGAAAAGAAAGAATAGGTCATGAAGGAGGCTCAAGATAATAAGAGCCTTACAGCGGTATATGACCTCTGGCGCACAGTATGAACCCCACACACTGAAACCAGTACTTAGAAGTGCGTTCCTGAAGTGCATTTCGCAGCAAGATACCAAGTTAACCTCCAGGTTGAAAAGAATTAACTGTTATTTCTTCCAATATATATATATATATATATATATATATATATATAAATATATATATATATATATATATATATATATATATATATATACACTTTATGGTGATGTCTTGTACTTTAATCGCTTCGGGGAAGTTCAATTTAACCAATAAGAGAGAATTGATAGCATAAGTAGATATACAAACCCCACTTCGATACTATGATTACCATATATATATATATATATATATATATATATATATATATATATATATATATATATATATATATATATATATATATATATTTTTTTTTTTTTTTTATACTTTGTCGCTGTCTCCCGCGTTTGCGAGGTAGCGCAAGGAAACAGACGAAAGAAATGGCCCAACCCCCCCCCATACACATGTACATACACACGTCCACACACGCAAATATACATACCTACACAGCTTTCCATGGTTTACCCCAGACGCTTCACATGCCTTGATTCACTCCACTGACAGCACGTCAACCCCTGTATACCACATCGCTCCAATTCACTCTATTCCTTGCCCTCCTTTCACCCTCCTGCATGTTCAGGCCCCGATCACACAAAATCTTTTTCACTCCATCTTTCCACCTCCAATTTGGTCTCCCTCTTCTCCTCGTTCCCTCCACCTCCGACACATATATCCTCTTGGTCAATCTTTCCTCACTCATTCTCTCCATGTGCCCAAACCATTTCAAAACACCCTCTTCTGCTCTCTCAACCACGCTCTTTTTATTTCCACACATCTCTCTTACCCTTACGTTACTTACTCGATCAAACCACCTCACACCACACATTGTCCTCA
>NC_092231.1:23045893-23153393 GCF_036320965.1 Panulirus ornatus | reverse complement strand
TCACATTTTCATAAGAGGAGGAAGACCAGAAGGTCAGGTTAAAGGACACGACACAAAGACCAAATTTTCAAGACACGACAACCTTACCCCTTGTGTTTGGAACGTAGCCTCTCCAAGGATACTACTTAAGGGAATCCATAAACACGGCAAGCCAGGTCATCCTATTAATGGGCTTTATCCCAGTGCTCAAGGATCATCCGTTATGCTCGAGGTATTTATGAGCCAACACTGTGACAATGACTAGAGCATCACCGACCAACGCTCGGCGTCGTCTTTGACCCTGACCTTCTGATGTATTACCCAATCCACATAGGCATCAAAGAATGCTGGAGGAAAGACACAGCCCCGCAACACCTATGAAAAGGAAAGAAGACATGTATGGCTCTTGAGGCCTGATATCATGTGTGATTGGGTCCAAGAAGTTACAAAGCAGACGTGAGAAATTGTGGCCAACCGTTGACTCTCTGACTGCGACACCAGGTTTCTCAGCCAGTGAATGAACAGCATGTGGACTGAGTCTCCTGTTCGTAACTGATGAATAGATAGCACAGCTACCACGATGAGCTACGTTCTATGGTTATACCTGTGGTCTTGCGAGTGCCCATTGTCGCTTCTCGAACTGCGTGGCAAGTCGCCTTTCGTACTCACAGGGACTCCTACCAATGTGTGAAATCGCAGACTAAATGCGGAGCTTCTCATTCACCACCTCCTTTCAGCAACTCTCAACTCTTATCATAATTTCCCACCATCTTCCCTTTGTCTTCTCTAAGTCAAATCCCTAACCCACTTCTGAAGCAAAACGTTTTCTCACTTCTGAGGTGGAAATGAGAACTTTCCTGTATAGTACATCAATATCAAAACTTCTACAACTGTTGGGTGTGAGTCGTATTCAGCTGTTCCATGCACTTAGACTTATTTGACACAACATATCTCGAGTGGCCAGCATGGAGCAGAGCTGCTTCATGTGTTAAATGGCGAAGAGAAGATTTTTCAGAGAAGAACTAATCTCCACTTCCTCAACTCCAAAAGAGTCCTTCTCACATCAGATCTGCCTAAATAGTGTTCAATACCGAGAGAAGCAACACACTCAGTGACGTATAACCAAGGTTCAGAAACTACTGGTGGACGATGGTATGCATATCTTCCCTCAATCCCTGACATGTCATCTCTCCAGTGGAGCCATAGGCATCGACCCATCACCGCGTATGGCCCTACACTGCCAGTCAACCTAACCACCGAGTCTCCAGAAATGTCAGTGCCTCTTCAAGACGAACCCACTCGCTGTTGTCACAAACCCTGAGGCATCTAAGACTGTTATTCAGAGCTGCAATGGATATATTCTTATGAATTCTTAAAAGGAATACACAGACTTAATTTCGAGTGAAATTTATTCATTCTCAAATCATGCAAATCCGTTGATGTGATACATTTCAGCAATGATCCAGTCATTTCACTGGCAGAGTATTTAATTCACTGCACGAATTACTCTCTTTTCTTCTAGCTTCTTTCCCTATTAGGTAATGAAAAAATAAAGAAAACAGTTGAGAATTTTCTTCCAGCTGAAATTCTTTCTCGATTTTCGGCCCAGATCAGGATTTTTTCCGTTTTATGACCAGCACTATGTACCACACCGCAACGAACAAAGTTACATGGTTTTCCTTGTTTAAAGAAAATGACGCGAAGAGGACAGATTGATTTGATATGTTGGAAATATTTGCAAACTAACCTCCTTATCCATCTTGGGAGAAGATTTAACAAAAGAAACACCTAAGTCTGTGCAAAGACAAGGAATGGAATATATCCCTGCTAAAGACGAACACAGGCTCCTACGTCAATATACGTCCATGGAATATAGTTCCCGGGTGGTATTTACATCATACTTAGAGCCACTGATGCTACCTACTTACTTCCACACATGACATGATATAGCAGCAAGTTTTCCCGGAGTATATGAATCAGATTTAAATCATAGTAATTCACATCACTGATTCCGTAATGGGAAGACGCTAAGAAGGGGAAAAGGTTCAGCACATGATGGTCTCATTTCGATCCTAATCAATGGTACTTAATCCTCTCAGCACTTTATACAACAATACTATAAAGAATATCTTAATCAGGAATGAACGAAGGAAGATCGCATCCGCCCACATTCATTCACTAGCTGTCATGTATAATACACCGAGACTACAGCTCCCTATCCGCAACCAAGCACCACAGACCTTTCCATGGTTTATCCCGAACGCTTCATCATAGTTATTGGGAAAGACGTGACATGGTTGAGAGTTCTAAAATTTCGAGGTGTAAGGGAAAAAACAGTTATCAAAACGGCCTACACTTGACTTGCCAACGGCCACACAGTGATCATGTGACGCAGCAGCATGCCGAGTACTGTAGGGTTTAGCTAGTGGTATGGGTAAACACATACAACCAGTTCCTTGAAAACCAAAGTAAAACCTAAAGATGAGGGAAAGTGGCTTGGGAGAGTTGATAAAGCAGGACAGCTTTCGACTCGACTCTGTCAAGTAAGGATAGAGCCAGAGCCACTCTAAATGTGAGAGCAGTGCTCCATACAAGGACGAATCAATCCTCTTTATAAAGAGTAACTGTTCGGAAGAAAAGAAATTCCGACACCTCAACAGGACTCCCAGTTTCTTAAAGGCACAATTAGCAATTTCCGTAATACTGGGTTTCTACGATAAAGTGGATGTAACAGTAATTCTAAGTATGTTCATCGATTCAAGAAGTGAAATTACAGAACCGCCATAGGAGAAAGGAAAGTTGTTCGGAACTTTCGATAGGGATGGATCTATATATATATATATATATATATATATATATATATATATATATATATATATATATATATATATATATATATATATATAGTCTTGAAGGCATTAAATTTATCTAGATTTTGGCTCTGCCACTGAGATATCCTGTCCAAATCTGAGTTTACTGAGGAAGTTGTGTCAAGTTGAAATGCAGATCGAGTGAGAGAAGAGGGAGCAGAATTGAAGTAATTGGAGGAATTCATTATAAGTCGTCAGCGTATGAGTACATTTGGTTATTTGTGCAAGAAAGGAAATCGCTGAGAAAAAAGAAGAAAAATCGTAGGAAACAGGACAGAACCTTGAGGGATACCGCTGTCGATGGAAAAAAAAAAAAAAAAGGGAGGAGAAATTGATCTATCTAACACCACGGAGATAGATCGGCCAGAGAGAGAGCTAGATATGAAGGAACAAAGTGAAGGAAGGAAGCCAAAAGAGGGGAGCTTTGAGACGAGACCCCCATTGTCATACCGCGTCCAAATCTTTGGATACATCAAGTGCAACCCTACAGAATTCCCCGAAATCTTTCAGGCATGATGACCAGACATTAGTAAGATAGAAAAGAATATCACCCATGGATTTCGCCTTAGGGTAGATGACTGATTTTCGAGGTGTTTAAGGACATGGGCGTTGAGGGGGGATTCAAAGTCAGTGCAAATGGTGGATGTCAAGCAACGAGTTGATAGTTAGACAGGTCAGAACGGTCATCCTTCCTGGGAATGGCATGCACAAACACATGCTTCCCAGAAGAAGGAAAAATTATTTTCTTTTTTTCTAACAAAAACGGAACGAAGGATAAAGCACAGTTGCAGGTTCAGAGGCACGCTATCTTAGTAGATGGGAATGGATGTCACCAAGAACATAAGCCTTGCTTGTGTCCAGAGAGGGAAGTGTGTTTCGTACGGTTCGAGAAGAGATTACGGGGAGGGGCATACGATTAGTAAGAGGAGCATCAAGGGTGAAGGAATGTTAGAGTCATCCAAGGTGGACTCAGTGGAGAAACGAGAACCAAAGACAGATGCTTTGTCTACAGGAGAAACAGCTGTAGTACCTTCAATATGGAAAAGTGAAAGAAAGGTAGAGCGACCGAAGTTGTTGGCGATGCCCTGAGTATCTTTTCTTTTTCATGTCATTCTCTTCAGTCCGTCTGTTTATATACTGTTCTGCTGTGTTTGTCTTTTTCTCTCCTCTCATTTGGGCTACTGTCTCTCTGGATGACCCCAAGCACCATACTGACTTTCGCATGAACATGTTGCTGTATCTCACGAGGCTAAATATAACCAAGCAGCATCGCTGGGGATGCTCACTAATGGGACATCCTACCACCTGGAGGTTCCAGACCATCGTAATCTATGCACCCTAGCCCGTCACCCCTGGCGTGTGTGTGTGTGTGTGTGTGTGTGTGTGTGTGTGTGTGTGTGTGTGTGTGTGTGTGGTGGGGCGGGGACTATCAAAATACGATCACAGGGATATTCCCTTCATTTAACACCTCACTTGAAAATCCAGGCTTTCTCATCATCCCACCTGGGACTGGCTTGTGTTATACCCATGGTCCTCTCTGTGGCCTCAACACCGTTCACAAAGCTGCATTTTCCTTTTTTTACTGTCATACGAGGAGGCTACAGAACGCATAACTGCAGTCCTGATTTTAACTTCAGATAAGGAACATGACTTAACCATGACTCTATATAAGGACGCTGCATTTCCTTTGACTCTATATGAGGACCCTGACTTGCCTTCGTTTCTAAGTGAAGACCTGACTTACCTTTGTCTCCAGCTGAGGACCTTGACTTACCTTCGACTCCATCCGATGACCCTGATCTACTTACATTTCCCAGTACGATAGCCTTGCCTCACTTATAACTTCATCCAGGAACCCATCCTGATTGATGATCTTTGCTTTAATCTATAACTTCATCTGAAACTTTATCTAACTTGGGAGTTGGTGCAAAAAATCTCCCACTTTCATCTAATGGATATTACTACCTCGCAGTTTTGCCTAAGGACCTGACCACATTAACACCTCAACCAAAGAAAGAAAAGGTAGTCATGCCTTAAACCCAAAAATTACTCTAACGAGGGAACCTGTCTACTCAAAACTCAACCCCTCAAACTACCTTTACCTAGGATCCCAAACAAGGAACCTCCTCATTAGAAATTTAAGTTAAAAAAAAAGTTTCTGTGGTCCATCTTTTGGAAAAGTAAAACTGGAGGGGAGATTTCCAGCCCCCAGCTCCCGCCCCTTTTAGTCGCCTTCTACACGCAGGGGATACGAGAGAAGTATTCTTTCTCCCCTATCCCCAAGGATACACACACATACACACACACACACACACACACACACACACACACACATATGTACATGTGTATATATGTATTTGTCTGTGTATGCATATGTATGTATACAATGAAATGTACAGGTATGTTTATGTGCATGTGTAGACGTATATGTATATACATGTGGGTGGCTTAGGCCACTCTTTCGTCTGTTCCATTGCGCTACCTCGCTAACGCGGGAGACAGCGACAATATATAATGAATGTAATATATAAATATATATATATATATATATATATATATATATATATATATATATATATATATATATATATATATATATATATATATATATGATTAAAGTAAATATATATCAAAAACCTCATTCACAAAACTGCCTTAGGTAACTCTGTTATTTAAGAGGCTCCGTGTCAGACGTGGCCCATTAAAAAATCTGCGGACGGACCCTCAATGTATTCCAAGAAAAAGTTTTACGCGTCCCAAGGCAAAAGATTTGGCTGGCATTTTTCCACACACGTACTACAGACATGTATGTAACTCCTGAAATTGGATTCCGAGTTGGAACTTGTCCAGGACTTTTATTCATACTTTTATTTTACCTTCTGGTTGGCAGATGTTTTTCTTATAATCTGAATGATTTTCTTTTTTTTTTTCCCTGAATATAAACGCAAAGGTTATATGCAAAACACACACATATATAAGGAACATGACTTACATGCCTATCTCAACTTAATAGTATCTTTTACGTCTCTCACGTTCGGACGAGTATAAGCCATGACAGCGAGCGTTTTTCTTTTCTAACTACGATTCATCCGTGAGTTTTAGTTTTTCATCGTTCGTGATGAATGCTTCCTCACCGTCCAGCCTCCCGCTCACGCCATACAACACCCACGATATATGCACGAGCGAGTCCTGACCCTTCGTTATATTATTTCTCGGGTCAGTTATTGCTGCAAAGCAAGACTCCATATATTGATTACTATGTTCCTTCCTCTCACACACATACTCCCTCAACTTATGGTAGTACAACTGCCTCCCTCATAACGCACTCCCTCACAGCTTACACCTTAACAAACTCCTCCCTCACAGGTTCCTCTTTCATTTTCCACCAACATATCTTCCACCTTTACAATTCCCTTCCATCTACCTTCCTCACAACTGTCCATCGTACAACCTCCTCCCATACAACTTCCTACCATATAAATTCCTCACTCACAGCTTATCACACTACTTCCTCCCTTACAACTTGCTTACCTCGCATCTTCCTCCCTCACAACTTCCTCCGGCACAACTTCCTCTCTCACAACTTCCTCCCACACAGCTTCCACCCACACAACTTCCTCCCACACAGCTTCCACCCACACAACTTCCTCCCTCACAACTTCCTCCCGCACAGCTTCCACCCACACAACTTCCTCCCACACAGCTTCCACCCACACAACTTCCTCCCTCACAACTTCCTCCCGCACAGCTTCCACCCACACAACTTCCTTCCACACAGCTTCCGCCCACACAACTTCCTCCCACACACCTTCCGCCCACACAACTGCCTCCCTCACAACTTCCTCCCACACAGCTTCAACCCACAACTTCCTCCCACACAGCTTCCTCCCTCACAACTTCCTCCCACACAGCTTCCACCCACACAACTTCCTCCCACACACCTTCCGCCCAAACAACTGCCTCCCTCACAACTTCCTCCCACACAGCTTCCACCCACACAATTCCTCCCACACAGCTTCAACCCACACAACTTCCTTCCACACAGCTTCCACCCACACAACTCCCTCCCTCACAACTTCCTCCCATACAACCTCCTCCCACACAACCTCCTCCCTCACCTCGGTAACGTCACCCAGTGAATCTCGTTTCCACTCCTTACAACAATAATTTCTTCCACCACTTTCCATCTCCTTTTTTTTTTTATCAGTGTTCCATCCTCTTTATGTATATAATTTTTCCAGTGCGTTCCAGCTGGTATCTACATGTATTTCGTAGTTCCTGCTCGGCTTGGGCTCACCCAGCCAAATTTTGTTCACAGTTCACAGAGTAATCCCCACTGCACTCCAGCACTTAAGGCATCCATTACTGGTACAAACAACAATGGGCTTAAAGCTGATCCTGGGCATAATCCTGACTAAACTTCGACCTACTGTACCATGCTGTTCCTCCTCCTATTCCTACAACTAGAACCCCACCCCCTCTTCCCTTTGTTTTCAACGCTGCCTTTCAGTGTCTTTAAAAATCTTCCAGTATTTTTTTTTTCATTTTTGTGAATAGCAATGTCCAGTGTCTTTACGTACTGTTTTTTTTTTTTTCTTTAGCCAACTTTCACTTTGTCTTCATACATGTATGATCAGTATTTAACATGGGCCCACTATTCAGCATAAACCCAGACTACATACCACCCATATCTCGCGTTTCTCTGGGCTTTTCGTATACTCAGTTTTGGGGGGACTACATAAATCCATGGTATTTTGGGGGGACTACATAAATCCATGGTATTTTGGAGGGACTACATAAATCCATGGTATTTTCCTAACTGTCCTCTGTCGGATTCACAGCTCATTACATGTACCTTTTCTACCTAGTCAAACACCAACATACATACCTACCTTGAGGTAACTTATTCTCAATAACCACCAGTATACATACCTATCTCGAGGTAACTTATTCTCAATAACCACCAGTATACATACTACTCCCTCAATCACTGAGTTGTCTTAGACGGCCAACAGTATGTACGTAAACCCCCTTGAACACCTGGGTGTTTCTAGATACACCACCAGCAAATATATATATACCCCACCCTCCCCCAAGTCACCCAGTCTTTCTAGAAATCTACCAGTAAACAAACTCCTCCCTGAATCATTCAGTCATTCTAGACACCAGCATGCATGCGCCTCCCTCAGTCACCGGGGTCGTTCTACATGGCCACCGACATACGCGTGCACTCCTTCCCTACTCAGGCAATGCGTAGTCTCCTCTCGTACCACACAGCCTTCGACAATTGCCAGGGACCAATCTCTACACCACCTCACGGCACCTTGATAATTTCCTCCGTCACTCCTACACACACACACACACACACACACACACACACACACACATTTTCCCATATCTCATCCTTTGCAAGAATGGGTCTCACATCCTCCCTCTCTATCTCCAATTCTTCTGCCACCGCCACCATTCCTACCTTCTTTTCCATTCCCAGAATTCATTCCTCTGTCGAAAGATATTCTTCGTCTTTCCCCGAATGTCCATAGGTTCGACCTACATATATGACTTGGCCCACATTCCTATTCGTATTTCGCCCATGTATTAAGTATAACCTTTGCCCCAACAAGCCATTTCTTATCTTTCCTTTTTTTTTTCTATGTGCGAAAATCTGTCTTGTAATAGTCTTCTAGCGCAGAGTCTTCCTACTTTCATGTATCGTGTGTCCCGCTTATCTAGAGTTCTCTCTCTCTCTCTCTCTCTCTCTCTCTCTCTCTCTCTCTCTCTCTCTCTCTCTCTCTCTCTCTCTCTCTCTCTCTCTCTCTCATTCTCTCTCTCTCATCTTCGTCTTCCAGCCTGCCTCTTTACATTTCCATGTCCCATACTTTTTCCAAACCGCTTTTTCACTAACGTTACCAGGAGAACTATGACTCTCTGCCCGGGGGTTGTTTTTTCCACTCTCTCATCTCCCGTCTATAACTCACTCCTCTCCCGTTACACACACACACACACACACACACACTAATTTAACCCGATTATTTTCGTCCTTTTTTCCCCCTCTGTACAGAGTAATGTCATCCGATGAACTTGGAGAGTTCAATCTTTCGCAGATTTCGTACAGCTCTATTTTTCTTTCTCTTTCTCATTCACCATCATGAGAGAGAGAGAGAGAGAGAGAGAGAGAGAGAGAGAGAGAGAGAGAGAGAGAGAGAGAGAGAGAGAGAGAGAGAGAGAGAGCAAATAACACTCTTGGTTGCAGAGGTAAGCGCCCCGAACAATACGACCCCCCCACCTCAACACACACACACAATAAGCATGAGTTCCCCCCTCCCCCTCAACTCCTCCTCCTCCTCCTCATTCCACTGAACCAGAGAAGTGGTCAACCTTCCCCCCTCCGTCAAAGGGGAGTCACGTCTGTCGCCCACCCCTTCTCCCTCCTCCTCCTCCTCCCCTGGTTTAGTACATCGGTCATTGTAGCAGCAGCGGCAGAGGCGGCAGCTTGGACCGCAGGAGAAAAATCGTGCTGGCGAGCCACCGATTTATCAAGGCCGTGGTGGGAGGAGTAGCCAGGATGGCGGTGTCCTCGAGGCATCAGATCGCATTATCGTGTGCGAGAGGACTTCGACTCGCTTTATTTGCCCTCCCCTGGCCCGCCCGGGGTCCAGAGACCTCCAGAATTTCAACGAGACAGAGAAACAGGCGGGCGTCACAACACCATCACCCGCCTGGGGGAACATCATTCGAATCCCGTTCCCTCTCGACCCACATCTGGTGGCTGATTATTTTTTGTTTTTTCTCCTCTCTTTCTCTATCTCTCATTCTCTGTCTCTCGCTCGTCTCCTTCTTCCAACAGTTCTCTGATGATCTTTTCATCTACTTCCGTCTCTCAATCTCGCATTTCTCATTCTCTAATATCTTATCTCCTCTTATCTCCTCTCATCTCTCATGATATCTATTCCTGTAAACTCTCACACACACCCTCAGGGACGATGGTGTCCCGGCCTTTGATGACCTGTGACCCTCGGAGGTCATCACACCCACGCTGGTCGTACCGCTTTCTCAAACAGTCGCGCGATCGTTCACAATGGTCGTACCGTTCCGCTCAAAGGGGGGCTGACTACTTCCCCCTGAGAGAGAGAGAGAGAGAGAGAGAGAGAGAGAGAGAGAGAGAGAGAGAGAGAGAGAGAGAGAGAGAGAGAGAGAGAGGTAGTCGAGACATACTCCCTCTTTTTTATGAGATAATACTGGTGTAACTCGTGGGAAGGAGCGTGTGGCAGGACTTGAAAATGGTCTTGTGGGATGTAGAGCCACAGGCGAGGAGAACACATTTTTGTCACCGTCCTTCTCTTTCTTAGGAGGGTAGAAAACGCGGCCACCGTTGGACACAAATGTATTCTCTCATGGACGCAAATGTAGCCTATGTTGGACGCAAACGTAGTACTCACTTTTGAATGGTAACGTACTCACAGTTGGACGCTAATGTACTTACTGCTGGACGCAAAAGGACGCACTATTGGACGCTAATGTTCTTACTGTTGAATGCAAATGCATCCAACACTGGACGTGAATGTATCCATTCTTGGGGGCATGTGGATTCGCTCTTAAAATTGTAACTATTGCTGCGTCCAAATATAGTCACTGTTGGATATATATGTGGTCAATCTTAGGCTCAAATGCATGCATTTTTTGGAATGGACAGAAATGTATTAGTTCAATGAAGAAAGTTTATCCATTTCTATCTTCAGATGCCCAGGCTAGAATTATGTTTGCCTCTTTCACTGCCTGTACGCACTATTTAAGTGTCTTTAGATCATTGGATATCATTACACCGGTCTTTCCCATCTACTTTCGAAGCTCAAAAGCTTTCATACAGTAGCTTGGTTTCTCGTTCTTGGTAACCGATAATCAAGACCTTGCATTCCTTGATATCAATATTCTTTTGCCCTCTGCAATCCCATGCTATCAGTCTGTCCAAGTCTGTTTGCAGACGTAGACCACAATTTCTGCTCTACCATCATCTTTTAGCTTAGGTGTCGTCTGAGAACTTTGATACCTCAAAACGCAACTCATTTTCAACGCCAAAGATATATAATAGAAAGAGGAATGGTAACGAGAATGATCCCTGGAGCACACCACTTGTCGCGTGTAACATTTCCAAAGCTTGACCGTTAATCGACACACTATGTTTGTGGCCAGTCAGTTAGTTCTCCAAACATGTGACTTAACTTATGATAGTCATATCTTATGCCAGCAATCTTTGATGTAACACCTTATCGGATTTTTTCTGAAAATCTAAATAATCGACATCAAACGTTGTACTTTATTTCTTAAAAGAGGTCAAATAGCTTTGTCAGACACAATCCATTTCGTCGAAAACTCGAGAGGTCTACAGTCTTAGCTTGAATGATTGTTTCCGTAAGTTTATCGAACACGAACCTCTAGCTAACGGGGGCGATGATTTCCGGAGAAGGACTCGTTATCTTTTCAGAATATCGATGACACATTAGCAAACTTACAATCCTCTGGAAATTTCCCTGTGGCGAGTGAGTTATTGAAAAAAGCAGTTAAAGGCTTAGCTATCTCATTTTTAACTTCGTGTCATTGCTCTTGGATAAAACTTAACAGGGCCTATATATATATATATATATATATATATATATATATATATATATATATATATATATATATATATATATATATATATATATATATACGGAAATGGGTTACCTTGCTTGCAAGAGCTGATGGATCAGCTGGATGTTCCTCAAGACTTCAGCTCTGGCAAATAAAGACGGTGTAGTGTCTGGGTTCCAGCCTCCAGGGGATGGTTGAGGTCGTTCTTTGCAAGGAACTTTACTAATGATGTATCATGGCCAGGCTTCCACGCTGCTTCCAGGCCGCGTCCGCCCTTCTACCTTAACATAGAGCTCTCTACATTCCCACACCCGTGCATGATTCTGATGTACGTAAACCGGTACAGAAATGAAACGATGATGATGGTGACGGTACTGTCTTATCTCACGGTCTGTAAGATACCGGAAAAGTAAGTGTTTTACACATGCGGGACCATTGTGATGATGCATGATATTCGCTGATGACCAACCCTTGTATGGCTATATTCAGTGAATAATAGGGCCAAGGGAGATAAGGACAACCCAGGTCTATCATCCAAAACAGCACGTGATCGTATATAGCCCTCGAGGTTCCTCCCAGATGTGTTCTTATATTCGATTCTCTTTCCTGATGATCCTATTGAATCATCCAGTTTTACAGGCGCTCGTCATAAGGACTCCTGTGTAACTGATAATCTTAAGGTTTACCAGCAAAGTGTATATCATGTATATATATATGTAGGTTTATCATAGAAGTATACATATATATATACTGTGCGTTTAAGTTATATGATCATATGGCCATCCAAAGCCAAGGGTAGTTTATCGTAGCTAGACTATGTACAATACGTCAAAACATCCAAAATAGGAAAAAAAAACTGTTGGTTAGATGTGTGGATCAATTATTCTTTGACGGGCAGCTGAACTCCCTCTGCTACAAAAGCTATGTATGGGTAGTTAACCATCTCCGTGCACGGCGAAACTTGTGCTAATGGAGAGAATGACTTTTTTAGAGTTGTTGGTGGGAAGGATAAGTGCGGTGTCAGTGGGTAGGGAGGGAAGGTTGTGTTTGTCAGTAAGGAGGGAAAGTCACGCTGGCTACGAGTGGGTAGGGGACAACGTTGTCATGGGGAAGGAGGAATGATGGTGTTGCCAGTGGGTTCGAAGGGTTAGTGGTGTTGTCACTGAAGAGGAAGATTTGCATTGTCAGTGGGGAGGGAGGGAGGCGGCGTTTTCAGTCTGGCGGGTGGGAGATGTTGCCCTATGTGAGGAGGAAGGGAGGATGGCATTAACAGTGGTAAGGAAGGGAGGGTAGTGCAGTCAGCGTTGAGAAAGTGACGTTGTCAGTGGGAATAGGGAGGTTGCGCTGTCAGTGGGGAGGGTTGGATGCGTGAGTGGAAATGGGAAGGCTGTGTTGCAAATGGGGAAGATGGGAGGGTGGCATTGTCAGTTGGGATGGGGAGGAGGTTGCGTAGTCAATAAGGATGAGGAGTGGCATTGTCAGTAGGGAGGAGAAGGAGGGAACTAGAGGGAGGGAACAGATTCCTTCCCTCTCCTTTCTTATACCCATGACGTCAGGCCTTATCGCAACACATCTGTCTAATCGTCCAAATAAGAATAATAAATCTGAACATAACTCACCATCATCAACATGCAAGGCATCCATTTTCTTACGCCTCTCGGAGTCGGTCGGTTGTGTAGTGTTGGTACAGAAGGACCTTGGCTGCCGCTACACAAGCCAACACGGGAGACAAGGTTCTCAAACCTGCATGTCGTCAGTCCCATGACGTGTCCACACCAGCACAATACCTCATTTCACACCCACGATATTCGCAGTAAATTACCACGCACCCCTACCTCTACATTTACGCAAAATATCACACACACACACACACACATACGCGCGCCTCCGTGATGTAGCGATTAGCGTTAATGACCATGAGTCAACACGGGCCAGTCCTGGGGTCAGATCCGCATGGGTTCGAATTCTAGGCGTGGCAGTCGGCTTACACACAACCCGGGTGTTCATCCTCCCTCCGTGGCTGGTCGATAAATGGGTACCTGGCTTAAGCTAGGCTGTGTGAGTGTCTGCATATGTACATAGTAGTGAAGACACGGTACATATTCACAAGGATAAGAGACAAATGGTAATCACACACACACACACACACACACACACACACACACAAAGACCATGAGTCAGCAGTGACCTGGCGGAATGGACTCTTACCTAAACATGATTGTGAATGATACCAGGATCATGAGAGTAATTAAGAATGACGACGATTGCATCAGCTTACAAGGGAACCTGGACAAACTCCAAAGATGATGCGGTGGTTGGGTCACGAAATTCAGACTGAGTGAGTATAAGGTACTGAGGACGTGGCACAGGGAAGGATGATCTTGGTACAAACACTACCTTGAGGGGAGAAAATGTACAGGAAAGGTGATGATGAGGAGGTGGTGGTATGTGTGGCGTGGGAGTGATGCCGCCAGAGTCGCACAGCACAAGGACGAAGCATACTGTCTACTGGCACATATCAGAATGGCATTCAAGCATATGGATAGGGACATGTGGGCTATGCTCATCACAACACAGACTGGAACTCGAGTGTGGTGACCGTGCCCAAAATAGCACAGAGTACTGATTGAGAGAGTCCAGTGAGGAGCAACCAAGATGGTTAACAAAATATAGAAAAAAAATATATGCTACAAGGGAAGCTGAGAACGACGTATCTGCCTCGATGAAGGAGAGAAGAGACAGGGGTGACCTGATTACTGTCTTCGAGATTTTGAATCAGGTGGACGATGTTTGCGGTGAAGATTTCTTCATGATATGTAATACCAGAGTAACCAGAGGCTAGTATTAGTAGGTAGACTAAAAGATGGTTGGTGAGGACGTACAGATGGTGTAAGGGTAGTTGGATGGCCAGACTGGACTAAAAAAGAAAACGGTGAATGTCGACTGTATTCAAAGATATAAGTTATTTCATGAAACTGAAATTTCAAGAGATGAGGCGTTGCGAGTGCAAAACTCTCTCCCCTGACTTTGCATTTAGGTAGTTACAAATAGATGAACACACACACACACGCACACACACACACACACACACACACATATATATTTATATATATATATATATATATATATATATATATATATATATATTTTTTCTTTCTTTCTTTCATACTATTCGCCATTTCCCGCATTAGCGAGGTAGCGTTGAGAACAGAGGACTGGGCCCTTGAGGGAATATCCTCACCTGGGCCCCTTCTCTTTTGGAAAATTTAAGAAAAAAAAAAAAAAAAAAAAAAAAGTGAGAGGGGAGGATATATATATATATATATATATATATATATATATATATATATATATATATATATATATATATATATATATATATATATATATATATATATATATATAATATATACATATATATATATATATATATATATATATATATATATATATATATATATATATATATATATATATATATATATGTATATATATATATATATATATATATATATATATATATATATATATATATATATATATATATATAATATGTATATTAGGTATGTATATGTATATATATATAATATGTATATTAGGGGAGTAAAGTCAGGAGTTAGTGAGAGGACAAGAGCAAGGGAAGGAGTAGCAATACTCCTGAAACAGGAGTTGTGGGAGTATGTGATAGAGTGTAAGAAAGTAAATTCTCGATTAAAATGGGTAAAACTGAAAGTTGATGGAGAGAGGTGGGTGATTATTGGTGCATATGCACCTGGGCATGAGAAGAAAGATCAAGAGAGGCAAGTGTTTTGGGAGCAGCTGAATGAGTGTGTTAGTGGTTTTGATGCACGAGACCGGGTCATAGTGATGGGTGATTTGAATGCAAAGGTGAGTAATGTGGCAGTTGAGGGAATAATTGGTATACATGGGGTGTTCAGTGTTGTAAATGGAAATGGTGAAGAGCTTGTAGATTTATGTGCTGAAAAAGGACTGATGATTGGGAATACCTGGTTTAAAAAGCGAGATATACATAAGTATACTTATGTAAGTAGGAGAGATGGCCAGAGAGCGTTATTGGATTACGTGTTAATTGACAGGCGTGCGAAAGAGAGACTTTTGGATGTTAATGTGCTGAGAGGTGCAACTGGAGGGATGTCTGATCATTATCTTGTGGAGGCTAAGGTGAAGATTTGTATGGGTTTTCAGAAAAGAAGAGTGAATGTTGGGGTGAAGAGGGTGGTGAGAGTAAGTGAGCTTGAGAAGGAGACCTGTGTGAGGAAGTACCAGGAGAGACTGAGTACAGAATGGAAAAAGGTGAGAACAATGGAAGTAAGGGGAGTGGGGGAGGAATGGGATGTATTTAGGGAATCAGTGATGGATTGCGCAAAAGATGCTTGTGGCATGAGAAGAGTGGGAGGTGGGTTGATTAGAAAGGGTAGTGAGTGGTGGGATGAAGAAGTAAGAGTATTAGTGAAAGAGAAGAGAGAGGCATTTGGACGATTTTTGCAGGGAAAAAATGCAATTGAGTGGGAGATGTATAAAAGAAAGAGACAGGAGGTCAAGAGAAAGGTGCAAGAGGTGAAAAAAAGGGCAAATGAGAGTTGGGGTGAGAGAGTATCATTAAATTCTAGGGAGAATAAAAAGATGTTCTGGAAGGAGGTAAATAAAGTGCGTAAGACAAGGGAGCAAATGGGAACTTCAGTGAAGAGCGCAAATGGGGAGGTGATAACAAGTAGTGGTGATGTGAGAAGGAGATGGAGTGAGTATTTTGAAGGTTTGTTGAATATGTTTGATGATAGAGTGGCAGATATAGGGTGTTTTGGTCGAGGTGGTGTGCAAAGTGAGAGGGTTAGGGAAAATGATTTGGTAAACAGAGAAGAGGTAGTGAAAGCTTTGCGGAAGATGAAAGCCGGCAAGGCAGCAGGTTTGGATGGTATTGCAGTGGAATTTATTAAAAAAGGGGGTGACTGTATTGTTGACTGGTTGGTAAGGTTATTTAATGTATGTATGACTCATGGTGAGGTGCCTGAGGATTGGCGGAATGCGTGCATAGTGCCATTGTACAAAGGCAAAGGGGATAAGAGTGAGTGCTCAAATTACAGAGGTATAAGTTTGTTGAGTATTCCTGGTAAATTATATGGGAGGGTATTGATTGAGAGGGTGAAGGCATGTACAGAGCATCAGATTGGGGAAGAGCAGTGTGGTTTCAGAAGTGGTAGAGGATGTGTGGATCAGGTGTTTGCTTTGAAGAATGTATGTGAGAAATACTTAGAAAAGCAAATGGATTTGTATGTAGCATTTATGGATCTGGAGAAGGCACATGATAGAGTTGATAGAGATGCTCTGTGGAAGGTATTAAGAATATATGGTGTGGGAGGAAAGTTGTTAGAAGCAGTGAAAAGTTTTTATCGAGGATGTAAGGCATGTGTACGTGTAGGAAGAGAGGAAAGTGATTGGTTCTCAGTGAATGTAGGTTTGCGGCAGGGGTGTGTGATGTCTCCATGGTTGTTTAATTTGTTTATGGATGGTGTTGTTAGGGAGGTGAATGCAAGAGTTTTGGAAAGATGGGCAAGTATGAAGTCTGTTGGGGATGAGAGAGCTTGTGAAGTGAGTCAGTTGTTGTTCGCTGATGATACAGCGCTGGTGGCTGATTCATGTGAGAAACTGCAGAAGCTGGTGACTGAGTTTGGTAAAGTGTGTGAAAGAAGAAAGTTAAGAGTAAATGTGAATAAGAGCAAGGTTATTAGGTACAGTAGGGTTGAGGGTCAAGTCAATTGGGAGGTGAGTTTGAATGGAGAAAAACTGGAGGAAGTGAAGTGTTTTAGATATCTGGGAGTGGATCTGGCAGCGGATGGAAACATGGAAGCGGAAGTGGATCATAGGGTGGGGGAGGGGGCGAAAATTCTGGGAGCCTTGAAGAATGTGTGGAAGTCGAGAACATTATCTAGGAAAGCAAAAATGGGTATGTTTGAAGGAATAGTGGTTCCAACAATGTTGTATGGTTGCAAGGCGTGGGCTATGGATAGAGTTGTGCGCAGGAGGATGGATGTGCTGGAAATGAGATGTTTGAGGACAATGTGTGGTGTGAGGTGGTTTGATCGAGTGAGTAACGTAAGGGTAAGAGAGATGTGTGGAAATAAAAAGAGCGTGGTTGAGAGAGCAGAAGAGGGTGTTTTGAAGTGGTTTGGTCACATGGAGAGAATGAGTGAGGAAAGATTGACCAAGAGGATATATGTGTCGGAGGTGGAGGGAACGAGGAGAAGAGGGAGACCAAATTGGAGGTGGAAAGATGGAGTGAAAAAGATTTTGTGTGATCGGGGCCTGAACATGCAGGAGGGTGAAAGGAGGGCAAGGAATAGAGTGAATTGGAGCGATGTGGTATACCGGGGTTGACGTGCTGTCAGTGGATTGAATCAAGGCATGTGAAGCGTCTGGGGTAAACCATGGAAAGCTGTGTAGGTATGTATATTTGCGTGTGTGGACGTATGTATATACATGTGTATGGGGGGGGGTGGGCCATTTCTTTCGTCTGTTTCCTTGCGCTACCTCGCAAACGCGGGAGACAGCGACAAAGTATAATAAAAAAAAAAAAAAAAAAATGTATATTAGGTAATGAATGGTACATACATACAACGTTAAGAAACGGAGCAACAAGAGCGTAAGACACGAATACTAATCACATTCACAACCACAGACCCCCCCCCCATAGCGAACTCCTACCACACGTATAAGACCACATATCAATACCACAACCATACCACACCCACATCACCACACCAGCAACACAACTCCACCACCTAATCAAACCACAACACACCCGAGTCAGCAACCAGGTGCACAGTCACCACAGGAGGACGCCATCCTCCAACAGTGTCGAGCACCACACACCCAGCGTACCACCACACACCCACCCACGCCACCGCACGAACAGCCCACGCCCCCTTCCACACGTCATGGCTTGTCGTCACGCAGCAGACGTCCACAGGACGTAGCCCTAATTGACCGCATTATGTTTGCAATTGATTATCTGTTGGTGTGCCCGTGTTGATTAGACCCACGAGACACCATGCCCAGCCTGATGCCAGGGTTCCACCCATCATCCGGCATGACAGTCGCAGGATGATGATGATAAGTCACACGTCCGGCTATAATCATCATACGGGAACGGTGGTATATTTGCTCACTCACAGGCCGACGCCTCTTAATGGTTTAACACATTCCATCACTGGATTGCGATGCCTCGTTTAAGAGATCGTGAGCACGATGGCACGACCCCTTGAGTACGGCGGGACGACCCTCTGAGCAAGATGGTACGACCCCCATCAACAGGACGCCACTACGACCCCTGGGTATGATGACATGGCCTTTACCCTGACCCGTGTGTTACTCCGGCTGTGTTGGTTGGCTGTGAAGCTGTTGCTGCCGACACTGCCTAATGTAGCACTTAACTCGTATTTCCGGCAGATGATATCAACCAGAGATGTAGAAGCGTAAATGTTATTGTACTTGCAGTGTCCAGTGACCCTTACACACACACACACACACACACACACACACACACACACACACACACACACACACACACACACACAGGAATCTGACCTTGATAAATGACGCAGAAAACTGTCAAGGAATAATCGGATTTTCTTAGAGAAAAAAAGGCACAAAGAATGGCTTGCCAAGATTCGCTGGACTACGCATAAAAGCCTGTGTAAGATTTCTCTCTTGCAAGAAAGGCTCGATGACTTTCAATACTTAACCTATGTGACTATGGCTTTCCCCCGTGGTCTCTTCCTCGTGTACACATACGGTAAACAATTGATCCCTCGGTGCCAAAAGATCAAACCAACTAAGCAACGTGTGCAGGATGGGTCGCTGCGACAAACAAGGAAGCAAAACAGAACGAATGAAAGCTACAATGCGGGAAAGTTACAGAAACAAACAAGGGGGAGGGACTGGAAAACAAAGTTTTGCCAGAACAAAGGAAGGGGTGCTGCCACTAACGAAGAGTGAGACAGTAAACAAAGGGATGCCCAAACCATGAACAGAAGTTACGACAGTTAAAGGGTTGCTGGAACAAACAAGGGGAGCTAAAAGGATGAAAGTGCTGGGAAAAAAATTCTGAAGACTCTAACGGATGTGGAGGTATCGGTACAAACCAATGAGTAACGAACGTACTAAAGGTTACTGGAACAAGAGATGTTTGTGTACAACAGTGACGATACTGGAACAAGCCAGTGGGCGTTTAAGAAAATATTAATTGCTCTGGAACGACAGAAAAGAAACGAAAGTAAAAAAGAAATGATATCTCAAGATCAGAGGATGCTAAGCGAACCACAGAGGGTTTGTGTTAGAAAACATGAATGAACTGCAGTGAGCGAGATGCGTTTCAGCTTAGACCAGAACACAGAAACAAATGAGTAACAGACGCAGGACGTTATATAGGAGTATATGGGAAAGCCAGATAACAAAAGACCCGATGGCTTTTGACGAGTTTTTCTGCTGGAGAACAGTACATGGGAGACTACATGTAAAAACTAGATAACAGGATCCTGACGATCCATGACGAGGTTATGTTCCGCAAGGAAAACTAGATAACAGAAGAACTGATGCAATATGAAGAGTTTACATGCGGGGAGGACAGTACAGGAGAATGCATGAGAGGACAGATAGCAAAGGACCAGATCGTCTATGACAAGGCTATCTGCATGAAGACAGTAATGGTATGCTAAAATCCTAATCGGTATCAATGGAGACATCAAACACAACGGTTTTAATGAAGCATGCAAGGTGTTGCTGGAACAAAGGACGAGTATGAGAACAGACAATATACTGGAGAGTACATAAGTCGGGTGTGTTCAACGTGCTACGAGAGAAGAGGGGCGGTAAAGTGAGCAAGAGATAATGGAATGATAAAGAAAAAAAGAATTAGCTGAGCATAAACGTTGGGTAGGAGCAAACAAGGAGACGTTGTACTGCATATTACGAGCTGATAAACGAGGGCGGTCTGGCACACAGATGGAAGACACTGAAAAAACCGAAAAGTCCAGAAAAAAAGAAAATGCATGATAAATGAAGTGTTGCAAAAGCAAAGGAGGAGATTGGAACAAATGCAGAGGTGTTTTCTTTAAATGAATCATGCTGGGATAGACCGAGATGTGTTACATGTTGATGGAGCAAATTAGGAGACACCGGAACTGATTAGGTTGTGTTAGATGTTAATGAGCAAATCAGTGGGCAGTGGAACCATGTAGGAGGAGTTAGATACTGAGGGAACAGTTTGGAGAGATGATACTGAAACAGAAGTTAAGAGAAAACATGAGGAGGCTCTGGGACACGAGAACATGGAGAAAGAGGATAATCAGTATTCTTGGGAGGCGTCCTCTTTCCCTAATATTCCAATTCTAAGAATAAAAACTGATTACTTCCCCTAGGTGTTGTTGATTCTCACAGTTGGTAAGGTCCACAGTGAGAGAAAATCTGATGGATAGAAGTTTGAGTCAAATACTTTTTCTTATGTAACAACAATATCTATCTATCTATCTATCTATCTAACTATCTATCTATCTATCTATCTATCTATCTATCTATCTATCTATCTATCTATCTATCTATATATATATATATATATATATATATATATATATATATATATATATATATTTTTTTTTTTTTTTTTTTTTTTATACCTCGTCGCTGTCTCCCGCGTTTGCGAGGTAGCGCAAGGAAACAGACGAAAGAAATGGCCCAACCCCCCCCATACACATGTACATACACACGTCCACACACGCAAATATACATACCTACACACCTTTCCATGGTTTACCCCGGACGCTTCACATGCCTTGATTCAATCCACTGACAGCACGTCAACCCCTGTATACCACATCGCTCCAATTCACTCTATTCCTTGCCCTCCTTTCACCCTCCTGCATGTTCAGGCCCCGATCACACAAAATCCTTTTCACTCCATCTTTCCACCTCCAATTTGGTCTCCCTCTTCTCCTCGTTCCCTCCACCTCCGACACATATATCCTCTTGGTCAATCTTTCCTCACTCATTCTCTCCATGTGTCCAAACCACTTCAAAACACCCTCTTCTGCTCTCTCAACCACGCTCTTTTTATTTCCACATATCTCTCTTACCCTTACGTTACTTACTCGATCAAACCACCTCACACCACACATTGTCCTCAAACATCTCATTTCCAGCACATCCATCCTCCTGCGCACAACTCTATCCATAGCCCACGCCTCGCAACCATACAACATTGTTGGAACCACTATTCCTTCAAACATACCCATTTTTGCTTTCCGGGATAATGTTCTCGACTTCCACATATATATATATATATATATATATATATATATATATATATATATATATATATATATATATATATATATATATATATATATATATATATATCATTTCATTATTCATTACACTTTGTCGCTGTCTCCCACGTTAGCAAGGTAGCACAAGGAAATAGACGAAAGAATAGCCCAATCCACCCACATACACATGTATATGCATAAACGCCCACATGCGCACATATACATACCTAAACATTTCAACGTATACATACATATACCTACACAGACATATACATATATACATATGCACATATTCATATGTGCTGCCTTCATCCATTCTCGCCGCCACCGCCGCCACACATGAAATGACACCCCCCCTCCCCCGCGTGCGCGCGAGGTAGCGCTAGGAAAAGACAACACAGGTCACATTCGTCCACACTCGGACTAGCTGTCACGTGTAATGCACCGAAACCACAGCCCCCTTCACACATCCAGGCCCCACAAAACTTTCCATGGTTTACCCCAGACGCTTCACATGCCCTGGTTCAATCCACTGACAGCACGTCGACCCCGGTATACCACATCGTTCCAATTCACTTTATTCCTTGCACCCGTTTTACTCTCCTGTATGTTCAGGCCCCGATCGCTCAAAAATTTTTCACTCCATTATTCCACCTCCAATCTGGTCTCCCACTTCTCCTCGTTCCCTCCACCTCTGACACATATACCCTCTTTGTCAATCTTTCCTCACTCATTCTCTCCATGTGACCAAAACATTTCAATACACCCTCCTCTGTCTTACCCTTTCATCACTTGAACAAACCACCTCACACCACATATTGTCCTCAAACATCTCATTTCCAACACATACACCCTCCTCCACGCAACCCTATCTATCGCTAATGCTTCACAACCATATAACATTGTTGGAACCACTATTCCTTCAAACATACCCATTTTTGCTTTCCGAGATAACATTCTCATCTTCCACACATTCTTTAACGCTCCCAGAACCTTCGCCTCCTCCCCCACCCTGTGACTCACTTTCACTTCCATGGTTCCATCCGCTGCCAAAGCCACCCCCAGATAAGTTCCCAAGTGCACTTTCGTGTAATAACCACATTGTCACATCATTTGGTAAACCAAATGGCGTCCTAGCTATGTCGCTTAGTTGTATATCAATTGATTATTATACTTCTTTCTTGTATCTCCCCTGATGATGTGATTATTACACGAAAGTGCACTTGGGAACTTATTGCGTTTCATTTTCCCCATGGACTCATAGGAATATATATATATATTCTTTCTTTTCTTTTAAACTATTCGCCATTTCCCGCGTTAGCGAGGTAGCATTAAGAACAGAGGACTGGGCCTTTGAGGGAATACCCTCACCTGGCCCAATTCTCTGTTCCTTCTTTTGGAAAATTAAAAGAAAATATATATATATATATATATATATATATATATATATATATATATATATATATATATATATATATATATCTTTCTTTCTTTTCTTTCAAACTATTCGCCATCTCCCGCGTTAGCGAGGTAGCGTTAAGAACAGAGAATCTGGGCCTTTGAGGGAATTGCCCTCACCTGGCCCCCTTCTCTGTTCCTTCTTTTGGAAAATTGAAAAAAAATAATGAGAGGGGAGGATTTCCAGCCCCCCGCTCCCACCCCTTTTAGTCGCCTTCTACGACACGCAGGGAATACGTGGGAAGTATTCTTTCTCCCCTATCCCTAGGGATAATATATATATATATATATATATATATATATATATATATATATATATATATATATATATATATATATATATATATATATGTATATATTTCTTTTCTTTCTTTTATACTATTCGCCATTTCCCGCATTAGCGAGGTAGCGTTAAGAACAGAGGACTGGGCCTTTGAGGGAATATCCTCACCTGGCCCCCTTCTCTGTTCCTTCTTTTGGAAAAAAAAAAATGAGGGGGGAGGATTTCCAGCCACCCGCTCCCTTCCCTTTTAGTCGCCTTCTACGACACGCAGGGAATACGTGGGAAGTATTCTTTCTCCCCTATCCCCAGGGATAATATATATATATATATATATATATATATATATATATATATATATATATATATATATATATATATATATATATATATATATATATTTCTTTTCTTTCTTTTATACTATTCGCCATTTCCCGCATTAGCGAGGTAGCGTTAAGAACAGAGGACTGGGCCTTTGAGGGAATATCCTCACCTGGCCCCCTTCTCTGTTCCTTCTTTTGGAAAAAAAAAAATGAGGGGGGAGGATTTCCAGCCACCCGCTCTCTTCCCTTTTAGTCGCCTTCTACGACACGCAGGGAATACGTGGGAAGTATTCTTTCTCCCCTATCCCCAGGGATAATATATATATATATATATATATATATATATATATATATATATATATATATATATATATATATATATATATATATATATATATATATATATATATATATATTCAAGAAGGTAAAAATAAACAAGACGCCAGGATCTTGCTGTGGAGCTGTGGACCAATAACCAGACGGAGGAAATCTTCGAATAAAACAGTTCCCTCGGCAGAACATACACACCAAGACCCGAATCAACATCTTGCCCAGTGATCCTGATGCCCAGGACGTTAAGACTTCGCACTACACACTTCCTCAAAATGTCTCAAATATCTGGACCAGATCAAACTTTATTTTCCTTCCCCCCGAAATCCATGAGTTGGTGAGACTCGTCCAGAAATTCGGGAAGAGTGATTCTGTCTGCGACAAATTTGGGAGTAATTCTGTCGTCGACAAATTCGAAGGTCCTGTTGGTGTGTCGTTGAGAGAAAGGAGGAGAGACTGCGTTGTGTGTTGGGTCACACACAGGCTGTGACACACCCGCAGACATTTCCTCACTCCAGTACCACACTCAGGTTATATTCCTCATGTTCCTGTCATCAGGTCATCTAATACTGGTACCCTCAGCCCGAGGGATGGGCCGTCAAGTTATCAGTTAGCCTGAGAGATAAGTCATCAAGTTATCTGTTAGCCTGAGAGATAAGTCATCAAGTTATCTGTTAGCCTGAGAGATAAGTTATCAAGTTATCAGTTAGCCTGAGAGATAAGTCATCAAGTTATCTGTTAGCCTGAGAGATAAGTCATCAAGTTATCTGAGGATGGGTCCGTCAGCCTGAGATCCGTCATCCAGTTAGTTTAATACTAATAACAGACGCTATCTACTGAAACTGAAAGCATATATACTAATACTCATGACATCTGCGTCTGTGAATGAAAACACACACACACACACACACACGCACACACACACTGCAATAGTTGTGTTGCAAATCTGGCCTTACATTTGCCCCCTCAAATGACCCACTGAATGGTGTTTTTGTGGCAACACTAGACACACTGACAGACAGAGAGGACTTCTCTCTCCTTCCCTCTCCCCAGCCACCCATTACCCCGGCCCATCACCCCCCTTCCAGAGATCATCAACCCCCCTATCCACACCCTACCCTACCACCCCAGACTGGGGTAGCGTGCATGGGAAGGGGAAGGGAGGGGGCTAGTGCAACGCCCTCCGTCCACCAGCGACAGCAGTAGGCTGCTCCTGTGTGACAGTTTCCTTCCCTTCCCACAAGAATTGTGTATAAGGAAGGCTTTCCTAAACACGGGAAGGATGCCTACCTTCCAAGTATAAAGGTTGGGGATTCTCTTCTTTCATACAACTGGAGGATTTGATAACAGGATTGACATGCGCCATCCAGCTTAGTTCACTGACCAAAGTTACACCGAGAAGATGTGTGGATGGAACACCGTAGAGGTGGCTGGGAGGCCTAGCAAGACAATATGGAGTGAGACAAGGATGGAAGCGAGGTTGACCGCATGGCTTCGGTCTTCGTTAGGGTGATGGTCACGTGGTTGATGGTGGTACAGTTCTGGTGGCATTAAGGGTGTTTGGGAGGTTGTTAAGACGAGAACCTACACACACACACACACACACACACACACACACATACACACGCGCGCGCGCGCGATCATGTAATGCTCAGGTCTGACTGTGTCGTGAATGAGGATATTACAGAAGCAGATGTGAGACAAAACACTAAGAGGAGATATAATCGTGGAAACTACGCAAATCTCAACAATCTGTGTTAGCATAGTTAGGTAGGCATATATATATATATATATATATATATATATATATATATATATATATATATATATATATATATATATATATATATATATATATATATATATATATATATATATATATATATATATACATATGTGTGTGAGAAATATATATGTATGTGAGAAATACTTAGAAAAGCAAATGGATTTGTATGTAGCATTTAGAAGGCATATGATAGAGTTGATAGAGATGCTCTGTGGAAGGTATTAAGAATATATGGTATGGGAGGCAAGTTGTTAGAAGCAGTGAAAAGTTTTTATCGAGGATGTAAGGCATGTGTACGTGTAGGAAGAGGGGAAAGTGATTGGTTCTCAGTGAATGTAGGTTTGCGGCAGGGGTGTGTGATGTCTCCATGGTTGTTTAATTTGTTTATGGATGGGGTTGTTAGGGAGGTGAATGCAAGAGTTTTGGAAAGAGGGGCAAGTATGAAGTCTGTTGGGGATGAGAGAGCTTGGGAAGTGACTCAGTTGTTGTTCGCTGATGATACAGCGCTGGTGGGTGATTCATGTGAGAAACTGCAGAAGCTGGTGACTGAGCTTGGTAAAGTGTGTGAAAGAAGAAAGTTAAGAGTAAATGTGAATAAGAGCAAGGTTATTAGGTACAGTAGGGTTGAGGGTAAAGTCAATTGGGAGATAAGTTTGAATGAAGAAAAACTGGAGGAAGTAAAGTGTTTTAGATATCTGGGAGTGGATCTGGCAGCGGATGGAACCATGGAAGCGGAAGTGGATCATAGGGTGGGGGAGGGGGCGAAAATTCTGGGAGCCTTGAAGAATGTGTGGAAGTCGAGAACATTATCTCGGAAAGCAAAAATGGGTATGTTTGAAGGAATAGTGGTTCCAACAATGTTGTATGGTTGCGAGGCGTGGGCTATGGATAGAGTTGTGCGCAGGAGGATGGATGTGCTGGAAATGAGACGTTTGAGGACAATGTGTGGTGTGAGGTGGTTTGATCGAGTAAGTAACGTAAGGGTAAGAGAGATGTGTGGAAATAAAAAGAGCGTGGTTGAGAGAGCAGAAGAGGGTGTTTTGAAATGGTTTGGGCACATGGAGAATGAGTGAGGAAAGATTGACCAAGAGGATATATGTGTCGGAGGTGGAGGGAACGAGGAGAAGTGGGAGACCAAATTGGAGGTGGGAAGATGGAGTGAAAAAGATTTTGTGTGATCGGGGCCTGAACATGCAGGAGGGTGAAAGGAGTGCAAGGAATAGAGTGAATTGGATCGATGTGGTATACCGGGATTGACGTGCTGTCAGTGGATTGAATCAGGGCATGTGAAGCGTCTGGGGTAAACCATGGAAAGCTGTGTAGGTATGTATATTTGCGTGTGTGGACGTATGTATATACATGTGTATGGGGGTGGGTTGGGCCATTTCTTTCGTCTGTTTCCTTGCGCTACCTCGCAAACGCGGGAGACAGCGACAAAGCAAAAAAAAAAAAAAGAAAAAAAAAAAAATATATATATATATATATATATATATATATATATATATATATATATATATATATATATATATATATATATACTGTCTATCCCCTAATTACGACCTATGCTACTTACGACCATCCGTACATATGGCAGAAAAGAAATAAGAATTTGACAATATGCATATAAACATATATACAGAATTTCTTATAGATATAAATGCAAAAAGAATGGACAACAGGCATGCTACTAGGGAAAGAGAGGAGAGCGCTTCACCAGGATGATACTGTGGGATACCACTGTCTAACCCCCCTGACCTCTCACAGGCGGGAGAGTCTTGCTGCCGCGTCTTATACACCTGGAACTAGTGTGAGAGCTAGAGGGTAGGGGGATGTGGGCCGTACAGGAACCAAGGGCTTTGTAAGTAACACACAAGCTTAAGTTAATTAACACATAACTATGCATACGGGGTTAAAGCTGATTAACATATAAATACGAATTCTGTTCTATTCGAGCGAATCTTACGTACACTCTGCCTCTCTTTACGAGCCTTTTACGATCCCTCGGCTTCTTTCCGTTTCAAGGTCTATTCATCTAAATGTAAAAACCACTTCGACGAGAGCTCCAGTTTTATAACTCAAGAACTACTACATCAGACCTTCAGCAAATATGACAGCAATTATATTAGCCAGCGACACCTCAGTATTTTCTTTTTTTTTCAGGAAACGATATTGCGTGAGGGTGAGTGAGTGGGTGGTGGGGGGAGACTAACTTAATTTGATGATAATTTTCCACGCGACGTGTGCCGTACGTAGCCTGGGCGGTGGGAGTTGCGTTATCCCGGTCAGTTCCAGCCGAGGATTCCCCCGACCTTCGTGCACATATATCACAACTCAGAAATGACTTAGGCAAACTCTGACTTGATTAATGAATCATCGTGCAGGCAATAATTACATCAGACACCCCCCCCCCCCCAACACCACCACCACCACACACACCAATCCCTCGCCCTCAAATCACCCCCCCCCCCACATCTCCAATGGTCAATCATTAGAGATGGGTCAGTTGGGTGACGTATGAGTAACACCAGAGGGTCACGTGAGAGAGATTATCTCAGCGTTTGCTTGCATCCTGAGCACGCTAAGGCCAAAAAAAGGCTTTCCCACCTCAAAAAAAAGGTCAGCTGGGTTGACGAAGAACGAACGAAGGGGGAAAAAATAATGACAAAGCGAAGGAAAACCCATCTAGCTGTGTCATAGCAGATGATGAATAACATTCGCGACGAGAATGAGGTCGAAAAGTCAAGGTTTACTCGAATGTTCCTTAATCTTAATCTATTCAAAATCAAGAGGGAGAGAAAAAGAAAGAGAAAGAATGAAAGAGACAGACAGACAGACAGACAGATAAAAGAATGAGTGTTTTCGTACAAGTACGTATATACGACGAGGATTTACCTCAGAGAGAGAGAGAGAGAGAGAGAGAGAGAGAGAGAGAGAGAGAGAGAGAGAGAGAGAGAGAGAGAGAGAGAGAGAGAGAGAGAGAGAAAGATAAAAGAATGAGTGTTTTCGCACAAGTACGTATATACGACAAGGATTCACCTGAGAGAGAGAGAGAGGGAGAGAGAGAGAGAGAGAGAGAGAGAGAGAGAGAGAGAGAGAGAGAGAGAGAGAGAGAGAGAGAGAGAGAGAGAGAGAGAGGCAGACAGACAAACAGAGGATGAATAAGGCAACAGAGCGACAGGTCGAGGGAACTGTCAGACAGACAAACAGACAACAGAGACAGAGGAGCAAGGGGATGCCTTCCCCCCACACCCCCACCCCGTCTCCTATCTGGCCTCGGGCTGACCAAACGAATACTGATATTCATGAAGGAACGGACGGCCTTGGATATCCTGTGTACGGGGAATTTCATCGGGCATCCGAGTACAACAGGCGGGAGGTTGCCGTGAGTGATAGCGGGGCCGAGGGTTTTGTTAGGGTGAAAGATGGCCAGAAAAACCGTGCTCTTAGAGACGATGTAAGCCACAAAGACCCTTTATCATAGCCAGAAAAGAAAGGGGTGTTTTATATCTAGGTTGTGTGGGGGGGTGGGTGATGGAGAGCGCTACTGTCCAGCAGGCTGGGGAGGACGCAAACAAGTTTTGATGTAGCTTGAGAAGACTTAAACAAACATGTTTTGGGGATAAAGGTAAACTATTGCAGTGCTGATCCGCTGAGGAACTGGAGATAACGGTGGGAGTTTTAGCTTTTCTATGTCAGTAAATAGAAGAAGATCTCTCTTTTGGCGCGAGAAATGGAAGACGAACGCATTTTGTAAAGGTCAGTGGGAGGGACATAAAGCTCGCCCCAGGTCCAAGTAGACGATGACAGGGACTTCTCTTAGGCTCAGTGAGAGAGACAGAGCAGTCTCTCTGGAGGATCAGTGTAGGAGACAGAGCAGTCTCTCTGGTGAGTCAGTGTAGGAGACAGATCGGTCTCTCTGGTGGGTCAGTGTAGGAGACAGATAGGTCTCTCTGGTGGGCCAGTGAGACAGACAGATCAGTCTCTCTAGATCATTCAAGTAGACGGCGATGTTTTCTGGGTTAGAATGAGCGGGGAAAAATGCCTTTGGGTAATTAAAAGGGAAGATAAAAGAGATCCTTCTTCCAGAAGCAAGGACGGTAGGAATGGGATTCATAGAAGAATGATACAACAAGAGTCCTTGTTGCCAGTTCCTCCAGAAGAGAACTTCCACGACTATAAAAGTAGAGTCTTCGCCCGCCGGAAGGCGCAGAAAAATGTTCCGTGTTTTAAGAGAAGAGGAAAGATTTCGATACTCTTAAAGGATAATAGGAGAGGTCTCCCTCCCTCCCTCTCTCTCTCTCTCTCTCTCTCTCTCTCTCTCTCTCTCTCTCTCTCTCTCTCTCTCTCTCTCTCTGATCCCTTGCCGAGTGAAAATGAAGGAAGACTTTCCAGGAGCATGACCTTGGGTTGGCTTGTTCTAACCTACCCCCAACCCTCCTCCCATCTAGGATACATGTCATACCTTTATAAGAATATTCCTTTTGACCTGACCTTCATGATTCTGCGATAGCTGTATCTGAGAGCTCTCAAGGGGGGAGGTAAAGAAGACGTAACAATAACACCTTCCCTTCCCTACACATACACACACACACACACACGCACACACACAGTACTTAGGAAACACAGTCAGAGCGACGCCTCTCATAGCTAAACGGAGGATAAAAACTTGAGGTCTATGGCTCACGTGGTAATACGTAGAGATGATACAAAATCGTGATTCGTACTTTCCTGAGATGAAGCAGGAGGCGCGCGCCCGTCTGTTTCGATTCTCCCAAGTCATCGACGGGAGAAGAAGTGTGGCTTCAGGATCTCATATGATGGACAGTGAAGGAGAGACTGAGGTTGTGACGCCGCATCACAGGGACAGCGAGGGATGGGGATCAAATGCCTTACAGCAGCAGGGGAAGGAGGCCATATGTCTTGGCAGATTACCGCCTGGCTCCGTGCCTCGGGTTCATATATTTTCCAGAGTTATAGATACACCAGGGACGGCCACAGGTAACTTAAAAGTGCTCATATGTATGTATATATGTATGTGTGTGTATACATATATATATATATATATATATATATATATATATATATATATATATATATATATATATATATATATATATATATATATATATATATATATATATATGGGTGTGTGTGTGTGTGTGTGTGTGTGTGTGTGTGTGTGTGTGTGTGTGTGTGTGTGAGTGTGTGTGTAATATCCCATATTTACGGTATATGGAGGGAGTTCTACACTCGTGGGGCTCCTCATCCCTTGAACTTGCTCTACCACAACACAACTTTTCTAACTTCTCTTCGTTGTCCACATTCACAATCTCATACCTCATTCGATTCTATTCACCCACTTCTCTTATATAGTCATCTAAGAACCTATCTGAATATTCTCTCACCAATTTCGTGCTTACTTTCGTGTTATATCCCCTGGTTGTTCTAACCCAGCATCTCCACCGTACGTGACACATTAAGCAAGTCTGTGAATGCAGAGGTCGTGATCAGGTCATCCCTCGCTCTCCTCATTTCCATGGTGGGCAAATTCTAGGCCTCTAGCCTTTCCCCGTAATTCAGTTGTCTTACTCCTGGCATCACCCCCTTGTTGCAGGGCTAACGCGTAGCACTCACCGCACGTCCCGCTTGATGAATCATACTGTTTCTCTCGGCTGTCAGGCACATTACTTATCTACCCGGGGTTTAACTTAAGTCTGATTCCAGCCACATATCAATTATCCCACCAGATGTTCCTGCAGTGGTTCCGTGCAGCGTCTTATTTCCCTTGGCAATACACAGGATAGTCTCTCTAGCTTTCTGGCAGGGTTCTCGTATATTTTCGTCTGACATCCTTTTGATATATACACTGCATAGTATCATCGTAGACTTAATAACTCTATTTCTTCCCTGCTAAGAGGTAACCTGCTGGAGGGCAGCACTTGGTAAGCCAGATAACAGAAACTTTGATGGTTTTATGACGAGGTTGTCTGCCGGAGGACAGTACATGAGAGAGCCAGATAACAGAAGACATGATGTGCCGTGACGAGAATATCTGCTGGAGGACAGTACATGGGAAAGCCAGATAACAGAGGACCTGATGAAGAAGGACGAGATTATCTGCTGGAGGACAGAAATTAGTTCTAAAGTCTTAAACTACACAGACGGAGACAGGATAGTTGAGGAATAGTGATGGAATTCAGCTCCTTCTTCAGTATGAAGGGAAATGGGGATCTAGATAATTTTTCTATGGAGAAAAGGGAGGGATGCTCGAGATGGGTAATTTCTTTTCTAGGTAATGAGGAAGACAAAGTGAGTTTGTTTTCACTGAAAAGGGAGTAGGGTTTTGAGGAGGAGAGGGGATTGGAATGGTTTTGTATGATATGAGATTCCTTCTCTCTCTCTCTTCTGTGAACGGGAATGGGAATCTTAAGTAATTCTACCTTCTCTCTCTCTCTCTCTCTCTCTCTCTCTCTCTCTCTCTCTCTCTCTCTCTCTCTCTCTCTCTCTCTCTCCTGTGAACGGGAATGGGAATCTGAAGAAATTCTACTTTCTCTCCCTCACTTCTTTGAACAGGAATGGGAATCTTAGGTAATTCTAAGAAATACTGTAAGGGGAAGGAGATTCAGTTCATTTTCAAGGGGAAACTCAAAAGATTCAGGTCCCTTTCGGGGGAACTGTGTAGCAGAACCAGCCAGGTCACTTTTAGGGGAACTGTGTAGCGGAACCGTCCAGGTCACTTTCAGAGGACTGCTGTAATGGTTTCGGGTAGCCATGCTGGGTTCAGGCCATCTCAGGGGAAAATGTTGAGTTAAAGTCATATTTGAGGCTACGCTGTCAGGTTCGAGGTCATTTTCAGGCGAACAATATCGGGTTCAGGTAATGACCACGGGTCAAGGTTAAGGAAACAGGGTAGGGCTTTAAGTCAACGTTTTGGAGTCTTTTTCATGAGGAAAGGAAGGAAAAGTTCGAATCCCCTTAAAGGTAAAACAGAGTAAGTTCGGAGTCATTTCTAACGAGAGAAAAAATGTGCTTCGGTTCATGCTAAGCGAGAGAGAGAGAAAGTAAGATTCGGTTTAAGCGGGAAAGGTTGATGAGGTTCGATTTACACGGAAAGGCTTTAGTGAAGTCCAGACTTGTCTGTGTAGGAGAAAGTGAAGACACTTCGAAGTTGAAAGAAAGAAAAGGAATTAGGAAAGTACTATGTAGGAAAAGAAGTGAGAATATTTCCTAGACTTTTCTAGAGTAAAAATGATCCTTTCGAGCTGTGTTTGTGTATGCGTGTATATACATGTATATATATATATATATATATATATATATATATATATAGAGAGAGAGAGAGAGAGAGAGAGAGAGAGAGAGAGAGAGAGAGAGAGAGAGAGAGAGAGAGAGAGAGAGAGAGAGAGAGAGAAGGAGAGAGAATATCAAGGGAGCAGGACAACGAAGGAATACGAGGAGCGAGTTCAGACATCCATGCCGGGTCGGCGGTGGTGGTGGTGGTGTGAGGGGGTGGCGTGTGCCGGGGGTCCCACACATCACAAGAAAACTGACCTCCTGTCACCCAGCCAGACGGCACGACCTCCGGGAACACGACGGCACGACACCTTGAAGGCAACGGCATCATCTCTTTTGAACACAACGACTGAGAACGACCGTGGGGCCACCTGAGCACGACCATACCACCCTCCGTGGCCGACGGCACGACCCTTTCCACACAACGGTACGACTGCTGAGCACGACGGCACGTTCCTTTGACCAGGACGGTACGAGTACGGCGATACAACCCTTTGAGCCTTACGGTACGAGCCGTGAGGCATGAAGACCTGACCTTTGACCTGATAATTTAGGGCCAGGCCCCCCTACCCAAAAAAAAGGGGGGGTCTTACATCTATGCTCAAGGTCGTACTGACGCGCACCAGAGATGTGCCGTCGATGCCAGAAGTCGTACCGTTCCATCTGAATGACTGTACCATTGTTCTCAAGGGCAGTACTATGATGCACACACGATCATACCACGATGCACCAGGGCTCAGACGAGTGGAAACAGCCAGGTGCGTTGCGAATCAGTGACACGTCGATGAAGCGATTAAGAAATAACAAATGAATACGCTAACAATGCCCACATTGTGACAAGAGCTTATAAAGGCTGTCTGAAGAAACCAATGATTTAAACGAGAAAGAGAAAAAAATAAAATAATGCCAACCGAAAGGAAAATGTACAATAATCACACTGATCCTGGCTCCTGAACCTCACAGTTCTGAATCATATTCGTTGCATTTAAGACGTTATGAATGAATCATGAATCATCATGGTCTCCCGTGGTGGAGCGGGTAGCGTTCCTCACCGTGATGCATACAGGGGCCGTTCAGGGTCGAGCGCATGGGTGCCAAACCTGGCTGCTTCAGTCGGTCCACAGTCAACCTAGCTGTTCATCCACCCCAAGGGGTTGGTTATATATATATATATATATATATATATATATATATATATATATATATATATATATATATATATATATATATATATATATATATATTTTTTTTTTTTTTTTTTTTTTTTTTTTTTGCTTTGTCGCTGTCTCCCGCGTTTGCGAGGTAGCACAAGGAAACAGACGAAAGAAATGGCCCAACCCACCCCCATACACATGTATATACATACGTCCACACACGCAAATATACATACCTACACAGCTTTCCATGGTTTACCCCAGACGCTTCACATGCCTTGATTCAATCCACTGACAGCACGTCAACCCCGGTCTACCACATCGCTCCAATTCACTCTATTCCTTGCCCTCCTTTCACCCTCCTGCATGTTCAGGCCCCAATCACTCAAAATCTTTCTCACTCCATCTTTCCACCTCCAATTTGGTCTCCCACTTCTCCTCGTTTCCTCCACCTCTGACACAAGTATCCTCTTGGTCAATCTTTCCTCACTCATTCTCTCCATGTGACCAAACCATTTCAAAACACCCTCTTCTGCTCTCTCAACCACATTCTTTTTATTACCACACATCTCTCTTACCCTTATGTTACTTACTAGGATGGCCTTGATTAGGGCCTCAGTTACCCGTGCCGTCTCAGCTAACACAAAGAAAAAGATTTTGCGTAAAGGCTGCTCACCTGCTCTTAAGTCTGAAGAACACTGTTACCATTACTACTACTACTACTACTACTACCTACTACTACTACCTACTACTACTACCTACTACTACTATCAATACTACTACCACAAGGAGGACGAAGAAAACGAGAAAAGAGAGACTATAATGATGATATATGATAAACACATAACAATATGTAAATTATCATTTACAGAACAATTAAGTAATAAAGCCAGAAATTTAGACTTGGCGTCGAGTCGGTGTTCTTATTACCTCAGTAATGACCACATGACGCAGCTGTCAGGAATGCCGTAATCTATGAAGCAACAGTTAGGGTAATCGATTACCAGCAGTTACTGACCTCACTTTACGGTCAACGTGGCAAACGTAAGGTGTCCGGGCTGGGTAAACTCACTCATGACGTCACGCAGCAGACCCTTGTGACTCACTTGTGACTCATATCAGCACGTTCTGATGACTCATCCATGACGTCACTCCACAGACCTCTATAAATCCCCATGACGTCACTCAGTGGACCTATTTTTCACGACCATGACGTCACTCAACGAACCTTCATGCCTCACTCATGACGTCACTTCTTGACCCACCCTCTGCCCCTACCTTTCCCCACCAAGTCCACCCAGCGTATACCCTCGAGCGTCCAAGAAATCAGCGTAATGTTTTCCCCAATAGGAAAAGAAAGGAGGAAATATATATAGAGAGCACTCCATGCCTGCCCCAGGGTAAAGCTTACATAAGACCAGAGAGCCTGTTGCCCTCCACCCAGGCCACCCAACCACCCATCCGCCTCTCCTTCATACTTTACATGTTATGCAAAGAATCACTGGCAATCTGGTTGGCAGTCTGGTGCCTTTTATCCACTATCATATTCCTTGATGTAATAATAAGTAGTGTATATATATATATATATATATATATATATATATATATATATATATATATATATATATATATATATATATACTTATTACTTATCATCGTACTTTGTCGCTGTCTCCCGCGTTAGCGAGGTAGCGCAAGGAAACAGACGAGAGAATGGCCCAACGCACCCACATACACATGTATATATATATACACGTCCACGCACGCACATGTACATGCCTATACATTTCAACGTATACATATATATATATACATACTCAGACATATACATATATACACATGTACATAATTCATACTTGCTACCTTCATTCATTCTCGTCGCCACCTCGCCACACATGAAATGATAACCCCTTTCCCCCGCACGCGCGCGAGGTAGCGCTAGGAAAAGACAACAAAGGCCACATTCGTTCACACTCAGTCTCTAGCTGTCATGTATAATGCACCGAAACCATATATATACTACTGTATAGCTATAACTACCGCTGTACCAATTTCTATCAACACTTCTACTATTACTCAGGATCTTTCTAAGGGCTCCTGCAGCTCACGGCTGCGCAACTATCAGCAGCAGGGAAATGTAGATTTTTATGAGTGTGAAGTTCTTTCTCAAGACTGCTGGTACTCCCACTGATACAACCTCGCCGAAGGTGGACTGTCACTCGAGGTGTAAACCCCGAGTAGACAGATTATGACGAATTCTAATGATCATGATCCGCAAGATCACACTCTCACTAGCTCAGACAAGGATCTAATACATCGTCATTTTCTTCACCTGGTTCAGGTGCATCATACCCGAACATTAGGACGACCCCTTGACTGTAGTGCGCAGTACACCATGACACATCTCTATTCCCCCGGGAGAATATCTTACCCCACAGTAACGACCGGCTTTAACAAGGGTTTCTCTGGTCCCGTAACTCAAAACCGAAGAAGTGGGAAAAAACATTCTTTATCAAGACAGATCAGTCGTTAATGTGTAACATTATCTTTAATATTAGTCAAAGTTCATCGTTCCTCCGTGCTACGCTACGGCCTCAGTATGAAGCATAAAGAAGGGTCGTGATATCAATGTCCACACAATATGTCAGTTGACGAGTTCCTATATTCAGTGAACGTATCAGCTGGACATACCTCACGACCTACATGTCTTTTACTTATTATTGAAGCCTCTATTTACGGATAGGATTACCTCTCTGTGGCCAGGCCTAGAAAAAGAATGCTGAAGAGTCAGAGACTTAATGAGAGATGAAAAGGCTAAGAGTTCTTGAAAAGGTTAAAAATCTTGCCTTTCGTAAAAGAGTCAGGTCTCATGTGTCAAGTCAGTCCACAGCTTAGCGGTGTAGGAAAGAAAACAGATATCGCATTGATCCTCCTTTTAGTTTTCAACATCTACATATTAGTAATGTAAGGTCGTGGCTTGCCAAGTATTACAAGTTCTGGCTGACGGTAAGGGGATACACACAGGCTGACAGTTCTCCGAAGAGAATAGCGAAGCAATATCCACAAAAGCGAGAAAGAGAACTTACTAACTAACTAAGAAGACGCAATTTTAGATTGCTTTAGACTCGACTCTGTCAAGCAAATGTATAGATTAACCTCCTCAAATGTGACAGCATTACTTAACGCAAGTACAAATTACTCCTTTGCACGATCAGAACAACTGTTCTGAGCAGAAGAATCTTTTGCAACTGAACAAATCTTCCAGTTTCTTGTGAAGCAAACTATTTGTTTAAAGCGGAGACTCCAAGGTTGATTAGATGTTACGGTGACACCAAATCTGTTCAGAGTGTTGAGTGGTGGAATTACAGTCACTAAAGGAGACGGAAAAGCTGTGAAGGGATTTAGAAAGAAAAAAAGGAGAAGAAATTGAGTTTCAGAGGCGTTAAACTTAACCAGGTTACGTCTACGCCTCTTGGAAATTCTGTACAAATCTGGGTTTATGGGGGAAGTTGTGAGAAGACGAAGCGTACATCCAGAAAGAGAAGGTAAAGCAGATCTGCAGGAAGTGGAGGAATGTAAAACTTAATCGTTAGTGTAGGAATGCATTTGGGTATTTATTGGAGAAAGGATATCAGTGATAGAATATTAGGAACAACGTTGGAGACAAGACATAACCCTGAGGGACACAGCTTTTGACTGGGAAAGGGGGAGATGTTGATCCACCACCAAATATGGAAAAATAAAGACCATCCAGACAGAACAAACTGAAGGAGAAACACAACGGGAAAAAAAGGAACTTGATCATCAGACCCCGATGACAAAACTGTGTCGAAAGCTTTCAAGATATCAAGACCCACGACACAGGATACCCAAACTCCGTCAGAGAGTATGACCAAACATAAATAACTTAGGAGAGAAAAACAGAGAACATCATCCATGGATGATGACGTACAAAATCCATACTTAATAACCAGAGAAAAGACCGTGAAATTCAAGATGCTTAAGAAGGAGGTTAAGAAAGAAGTCGAAGTTACCAAGAAGGAGGAAACCTTGTATTTCTAAGAAGCAGACGAGAAGGCACGAGCGCAAGTTCAGAAACATGCCCTTCGAGAACACGTGGAGGGATATCATCTGCTCCATGCACCGTGTCCATGTCCACTGAAGGAAGTGCTTTACGAGATGAATTTACAGGAAAGAGCAAAGGACGAGGGAGTGGTGCATCAGGAGGGATAGCAGTATATAAGCGGCATTCAGGACGGAGTTCGAGGAGAAACGAGAACCAGAAACTGTTACTCTGTCAGTGGGACAGACAGCTATAGAACCGTCGGAACGGAAAAGCGAAGTGAAGTTAGTACGACACAAGTTGTTAAGAAACGCTTTTGGCTGAAGACCTGAAAGACCCACGAATGGATGAATAGGAAAGATGTCACACTTTCCTGCGAAACAAATTTCTTCAATGATTTCTGGCAGAATTAAAAAAAGAACACCTCAACCTACACTTGTGTCAGCCACTTACCATTAAACGAATTCTGTTACCAGTAGCTGCATCACCGCACTATACATCCTAGCTTGACGCCTTGAGCACGTCCGCGCCAGATCCTTGAGCACGACGGGTACGACTCTTGACTGACCCTTGTCCCAAGGGTCGCACCGTCGTGCTTCAAGGGGTTGAATCGTAAGATAACACAGAGCCACTGGCCCCAACGGCAGATGCTCAACACTCGAGAAACAAACAGTTCCAGACGCCCTTGATTTCGGTACTACCCTCAGACCTCTGTAACTTGCACAGGAACACACCAACCACTACGACACCAGCGTCTCATGTCTTGCAAAGAAAAAGTCTATCTTGCATTCAAAGTGATATCTGAAGGAAAGTCTTTCGCCTCTCAGTAGTTTTCAAGTACCTATCGTGTCCATCTTAAAAGCAGAGGTTCATGAACTCGATACCCCCGGCTTTCACAAGAGACTACGTGATTAGCAAACCATATGGCTCCACTACCCCAATTTCTTCCTGGCTGTTTCTAATTAACCCATTTAATTCCCTCAGATTTCCAGTAATGAGTTCTCCAAGGATTCCCCCCACCACCACCTGCGAAGTACCATTCTAGTCCGAGGTTCTTCGTTTTCGCCTCCTGCTTCCAGTTCCTGATCCCACACGATCCTGGCTGGAACCTGATGGTCCTATCCTCTGCTTCATTTTCCATTTTCTTCGATATAAACTATTTGCTTTTCTCTCCTAATTCCTCTTTCCGTTTATGTACGTTCCATAACTATACATTTATCTTTATTTCTCAATAGACAAGTTACTGCCACTTTTACTTAGTTTCTTTACTCACAATACTCATACATCTTATTTTCCCAGCTCGTTCCTAGGACAATAATCTTGCTTTGCTCTATTCTTACCATTATGCAGCGTCACATCCTCATTCCTCGATCCCTTTTCCTAAGTATGAAACTCCAGTCCTTTCTATCGACTTCTAGACTGGAGTTTTCCTTTTGCTCTATTCATTCACTCCACAGCTGAGGTCGTCTTCTACATCTCATGTCTCGGTCGAATAACTATCATTACAGCCACACATTTCTAACTCCGGTAACGTCTTCACTCACTACTATAAGCATCACACACTGCACGACTCTTGCTATAGATGCGAACAAGTGTGTTGGTTTCCTAGATGCCAGTATGCTTTACCTGCATCATCAACACATATTGTCAGACTAGAAGGATGTTCTAGGGATATTCAGTCTCACCAGGTCAAGCTTAAGATTCAACCTTTATAACGGAAAGTCTAACTCGGGCGTCATCCAAACTAGAGTTATGGGGGTCTTACTCCCAATCAGCTTTTCAGATAGAGGGACACAATGCCATAAGATTTCATGTTTCTGATTCACACAGAGCGACCTCCAGGTGTTTGCCACGCAACACAGGCGACACAATAAAACTATATAGTATTCAGATGTCTGAGGCACTGCCTCCAAAATGTTGTAAATTTCCTCACCCGGACACAATTTCCGGTCCTTCAGTTGCATATTTCCAGACGCAAGTCACATATTTTCAAACCCAATTACATTCTTTAGTCCCAAGTCACATATTTCCATATTTTCAAGTCCCAGGTTACATATTTCAGAACTTAAGTCGCATTTTCCAGGCCTAAGCTTCAGCCAAAACCTTCAAAACACACTGCGTATCAAGAGTATCTGCAACTTCTCTTCTTCAATACTTCATTATAGTAACTTATCGTATAATCTATGTTCAGATTTGTACCTCTTTCCCCAATGCATTATTTTTGCTTCAAACGCCTATCCACTTTCAGACGATATATTCCGATGCCAAGACTCAATCATGGAAAAGTATTAGTGCTATCAATTCCCTTCAGATACTAAAATTTCAGACTTTATTCCTTATATAAGAAGACTGTAATATCTAGGTCTCGTATATGATCTATGATTCTTGCAATAACGATTTCATATACGAAGTGCAAAACGGATGGGCATTTGGCTCGAACATAGTGAACTGGAATTCCAGCGTTCTATCCCTTACTCATATGTTCATACAACTTCAAGAATATGGTTCATATCTTAACCTCTCGAAGACGAGGACACGACCCTTAAGCATGATGGTACGACCCTAGGATAAGATGACCCTCGGCCTTTGCTCAGGGCTAGGTCAAAGGCCCTGAGCATCATACCCCAAGGATCAGACCGTCGTGGGTCAAGGGTTATACCCTTAGACTCCAGAGGATAAAACTGTTCGGAGTCTTATATTCCAAAATTTACATTCTCATTCAGTCTTCTAAGGTCCACATCCCGAAACCCAACATATTTCGGGACCCATATTGTACGAGGCGTCATCCCCGCGCTACCTGCATGGAAACACCCCATCCCCAGCCTAACAACCCTGGACCAGCCATAACCTTATATTCTCACTCCCATATTCCTACGCCCACGCTCTCATCCCCAGATCCAAAATCTAAGTTCTCGATACCCAATTCCTCGGTCCGTGCATCGCTCCCTGTGTAATGGCACGCATCCAGGGCGTGATATAAGGCCTAATGAAGTCATATTGCAAGTTGGGAGGATCTGGATTAGTTAAAGCTCAAAGCTGCATGCCAGCACCACACGCGTAGAGCGTGTAAGACTCAGATGTATGTAGTGTATGTACCAGTGAGTGACCGTAGAGTAGGGAAGGTGCATAGGACTCTCTGGTTCCCAGGGATGTAACAAGTCGGCCCTTGGACAGTCCAGCGTTGTAGTGCAGGAGACAACACCATTACAAACACTCCCCTGTGGAGGGTCACCACGAGTTATGGCTGATGCTAATCTAAGTTTGTAGACGATCTAACCCTATTAAGGTCCCCTGAAGGATTATGTCCCATCTTGTGAAGAAGATGAGTCACCCGGGTTTGATGTTTAATACCATGCGATTCTATTATCTTTGTTGCTAAAGATATTAAGCAGCCCTCACTTGGGTTTATTACAAGTTAGCTTGTCGGGGATGTCATAGAGAGACAAGCTTTCCGGAGTGGAGGGATGAAGACACCTTTACGAGAAACAACGTACATACACAGCCCCATCCTGTATCTACCTCCCACCCTACCACACTCGTCAAGCACTGAAACATTATATCTAAAAGGCTCTAAGAATTTCTCTCCTGTCTATATTTTCGTGCCAGTTGTACTGAATCCTAACTGAAAATATTTCATGTATCCATCAACTTCGTGGAGGCACAATCTTCTGGCTGTCACTGCCTTACCTATATAATGACCTTTGATCTAACCGAAGCTAATACACTGCAATGAAATGCCTTAGATGATATAAAGATAACTTCCATCCATTATTGTGAATTAACAAAAATAGACCAAAGAGAATATGAAACTGTAAATATAACGCCCTCAAACAGTAAAAATTCGAGTCCCATTCCATCTTTGTGGTAGCTGGGTACACTAACCACTCGGATAAGTTCCCCATATAGTGAAATGACTATTCGATCACTAGTAATCGAATACCCTTCCTCTCACGTCCATGATCAAAGGAACCAAGACCGGCCCACAATACCCAGTAGTCAGCAGTTTTAACCGAACTTACTGTCACACGTGACGGAATATGAACACAGATATGGTGCATATGAACGAGCACTTTCATGGAACCCGTAATGCCCTCCAACGGCAAGGATTCGAATCCCGTTCGAATCCATGCTGTTGAAGAGGATCATGTGATATATAAATATACATCCATCGCTCTGCTATCTGCTCCTCCAGTGTCTGCACGTACAGCCCAGCACCACACAGCCTCTGCTACACCCTCAACACTGAGCCCCTGTGTTCTGCCATCCAGTCAGTCCGTCATCCGTCCTCCCCCACTGTACTGTCCGCCAACAATGCCCGCGATCAATCCGGCTGTGTGGGGAACAAGAAGCGTAACAAGACCTCCACAACGGAGAGAGAGAGAGAGAGAGAGAGAGAGAGAGAGAGAGAGAGAGAGAGAGAGAGAGAGAGAGAGAGAGAGAGAGAGAGAGAGAGAGAGAGAGAATAACGGTAACACATTAATGAAGAGTATATACACGAGAGACATTTAGATTCCAGGAAGTAACTTCTTACATGGGGAGCGAGGGCATTACTCTCGAGAGCTGGGGAGCCTAACAGATATGACCTTCCCTTTGTGCATCAGCCTCGCCCTATACCACAGCCTGAGAGGTCCCCACTCACTCGAACTGCACTGGTGGGTACTGCTACTACTTGCAGGGGACCTGGCTTAGGTTAACTCTTGGGAAGTCAAGGGAAGAAAGGTGACCGTATTGACATAACGCCTTGAACAAGCCGGTGCCATCCATCAGGACGACGGCAAAATCATTGAGCCCGACGGCACGACCCTTGTGAACGCCGGTACGACCCCCTGTGCACGACGGTACGACACATGGAGAAGACGACATGACCACTGAAGGGTCACGCCAAAGGCTAGATCATCATACCCAAGGGTTGTGACGTCGTGTGCAAGGGTTGTACCGTCGCGTTCTAAGGTCCTACCTTTGTACTGAAGGATTGTACCATCTTGTCCTAGGGTCGTACCGTCGTGTTCAAGGGTCGCACAGTCGTGCTCAAGGGTTGAACTGTCGTGCTCAAGGGTTGAACTGTCGTGCTCAAGGGTTGAACTGTCGTGTTCATTGGTCGCACAGTCGTGCTCAAGGGTTGAACTGTCGTGTTCATTGGTCGCACAGTCGTGCTCAAGGGTTGAACTGTCGTGCTCAAGGAACTAAATTTAATTCCAACATGATCTAGTGTACAGGATTCGTCAGTTAAGCTACTACTGTCAAAAGCTGTACATATTCCTCTAAAGGAAAATGTAAATTACCAGAGATTTGATAATCTTCTTCTAGCAAAGATATCGTCATATGTATATATATATATATATATATATATATATATATATATATATATATATATATATATATATATATATATATATATATGCACGCTATGTATATCGTCAGCATGATGATATCAGATTTTCAGCAAAGTACCTTCAATATATCATGATAGACTTAAGTGCATCACGTGTTTTGTGTTTACTGCAAGAGAGTGAATCATCATTAATTCCTTAGTCTCATGAAATATCATTGTATAACAAAGATCAAAGGTCCTCTGCCACCTCATGAAAATTCACGTGGGATGATCCATTCTTAATCAATCTATATCTTATTCAGTAGTTTACAGCTGCTTCACCCAATCTACACTGTGATGGGCTACACTAGGCATGGGCTGAGGATGTGTATTACGAGTGACGAAGGCTGTTTGTGCCTGGTCCAACCCACCGGGGGACTGGCGATGGAGTTAATGATAGAAAGATAGACAGACTGACAGGTTTATCGCGATCGCTCAAGATGCCTGTTAACTCCTGAAACAGATCGGCAGCACAGGTGCTTCTAGGTCAAACTAATGGATTTTCTCCTTTTCACCCTACACTCGCCTAAGCAACCTTTTCCGTCTGCTCAGTTTTCACGGTTGCTCGGGCACCTGATAGCGGTGCTTGAAACGAAAGCCATCAATAATAACTTATGGCGGGATACATTGCGAAGACGAAGTGAAAACATTTCGTGACTCAAGTTTAAGATACAGAATTAACAAATCACAAAATTACTGAAGTGCAGAAATACAAGGTTAGATAAGGAAATACATTTATATATTTACTCGTTAGTATGTGAACCTACCCGCTGCTCGTAAGGTATGGCAGATCACTATGGTATGGTGTGTGGACTTGGCTATGGTAGGTGCAATAGGGTATAGCAATGTACTGGGGCATGTTAGTATGCTGGAGCATGGTCGTGTACTGAACATGGGAAATATTCTGGGCTATGGTGGATGTATTGGGGTATGGTGAGTGTACTGGGGTATGACTGTGCACTGGGTGTACCGAGGTTGGGCGGGTGTACTAACGTATGGTGGGTGTACTAAGGAATGGTGGGTGTACCGGGATGTTGTAGGTGTGTTAAGGTAAGGCAGGTACACTGAGGCAAGGCAGTGTGAGTAAAATGCAGCGACGAAAACTGGAAGCAAGGAGCCAGGAATTTATTTTTCTCAACTAATTTCGACAACGTCTTCTTTGGGAGACAAGGACGTTGTCGAAACTAGTTGACAAGAATAAATTCCTGGCTCTTGCTTTTAGCTTTCCTTGCCGCCTTTTATCCATTTTTCACTCTGGTTTCCATCCTTATGGTGGTGCTTTAGGGGACGGTGTGTGTACTGGGGTACGGTGTGTGTACTGGGGTATGGTGTGTGTAATGGGGCATGGTGTGTGTACTGGGGTATGGTAGTTTACATAAGCATAGCGTGTGTACTGGGACATCGTAGGGATAATGGTGTATGGTAGTGTACTAGGGCATGATGGAGGTACCGGGGTATGTTGGGTGTACTGGGGTATGGTAGAACTGGATGTAAAAATGTCTGAGCATTGTAGATTATCTTCATGCATTCCTAGCTGAGTCAGGACTGAACTTCGATCAGACAAAGATCATGTTTATTCCAATACCTCATTTTTATTCTCAGTCTCATTTTCAATACAATAGAACTGATTTCCAATACAATAGGGTGTCATCTTTACTACAATGCAGCTTATTTCCACAACAAAAGAACTCATTTCAACCAGAATTAAGCTAATTTTCGTTAAGGTAAACCATGATTTCACCGTATATTTTCGTTCTGTTAATCACTAAGTATTTTACGCACCAGATCATAATGTACGGGACTGTCAGTCTGAGTGACAGCTGATTAGACAAGGTGGGTCTTGACCTCCACTGTGACATAGGAACTTTCTTGCGGTCGTGACGACCACTGTGTGTGTGTGTGTGTGTGTGTGTGTGTGTGTGTGTGTGGGTAGGTGGGTGGGCGGGTACAGATGACCGACTCTCCGCTATGATCGTTGTACCATTCTTAGCACACTGACTGAGGTCTATATGACCACTACAGATAACAGCTGATAATACTGACGACCTCTTCCGTTGCGAGGAAGCTGTCTGAGGTCGTGACGACCACCCTTGAGGACAGGTAGTGTTCTGAACAACCCCTACTGCACAAGGGATAATATCTAGCGGTCGTAAGCACATACCCTGAGGAACACCACCTACCTCCACCAACCCTGGGGCAAACAGTAATAACCAAACCTATGCTATAATTCCTCACATGAGTTTTACACTCGCGTGAGGTAAGAGAAATACGTAATTCTTGTCTTGTACATACCCGTACCTCGCTGGGTGACGACGCCACGTTTCCCTCTCGTCCTTACCTGGATGGAGAAACAGATAAGGATGAAGATCATCACCAAGAAGTATCAAGAGAGCAGTCAGGGCAATACCAGCATACTCAAACTTAAATCATCTTCGTAAGGCACATCTATGTTTACCAGGAGCTTATAACATGCAAACTCAAGATGGAACATAAGATATTATATCATTTAAACATACATGTTCACAATGTAAGATTTCACCTGAGGATCTATAGTCTATACTCCTTAAGTGTTCACTGAAATATAAAAAATAACTGCTTGTAATATATCTTTATTACAGTAATTCCCAGCCATATGTAAAAGACTGCATTTACAAATACATGTATTTCTTTTTGTTTACCGAAGACAAGGACATTCATGGCAAGATCGAAGATTTGGATCATCATCAGGTAATCTGAGTATTATGCACACAGTTAAGTCTGCCAAGTACAGACTCACAAGCATTGTCTGTATCGTACTTACCCATTACCAAATAATTGAATACTAGCCCCCTACTAGCATGTCTTAATAATAGTCACCCTCAGGCACGTCTGTGCAGCACTCCTCCTTTAACATGTCTGTATAGTAGTCCCCACCAGCATGTCTGTTCAACAGTTCTCTCCTAGCATGTCTGTTCAGTAGCTCCCTACTACCACCATATCTGTGTACTTATCCACCACTGCCATATCTGTTCAGAAGTCCCCACTACCTAGTCTGTTCGGTGGTCCCCCACTCGCATATCTGTTCAGGAGTTCCCAGTACTATGTATATTTAGTAGTCCTCCACCAGCACGTCTATTCAGCAGTTCCCCACTAGCACGTCTATTCAGTCGTCCCCCACTATCATGTCTCGTCAGCAGTTCTCTACTACAAGGTATGTTTGTCAAGAATAATACACTAAGGACGTGAGCTCTTGAAATATGTCGTCAGAAATCGAGTTTTTCTGTTCAGTGGTTTACCGTTCATCAAACACGCTGTTGACGAAATACAACTGAAAAAGATACTGGAAATGTATGTCCACTGTTCATAGATAAACCTGATAAGAAAACTGGAGGAACGTAGCGCGAATTTGGCGTTACGTCTGAGCGGCAATGTATTAACACGAAGCGATCGGCCGGCAGGCGCAAGCTGAGTATTCTTCTCCCTCTCTCTCATCAGCTACTTAATTCTTCTTTCATTTCTTCATTTTCTCTTTTTTTTGTCAAATTTCACTCCAGCTCTGGCATGAAGAGAACCTCGGTCTGTGACTGGGGACCCTGACATCAAGAGAAGCGGTGTAGGTGACGGTTTAAGCCGCTACACCGAGGCTGGACCCTGAGCCAGTCATGACTTAACTCTCCACCTTTCCTCCCAGCCTTCCGCTCCGCCTTCATGACCACGATGGTCACAAGAACAACACAAGAACACATTTTCCCCATATGATCCAACCCGACCCCATGACTACTTCCCGTCAGCATCTTGATAACATGCTAAAGTCTTCGTGTGTGTCCCACCCTATTTTACTTACCCCCGCTCGGTCCATGTCGGAGGCGTCGTACCTACGCGTCGTAAAACCTAATTACTCGTAACTGGAACTAGTTAGACTGAGGGAGGGGGAGGGGAGGGGATACCACCTCTCGCCCGGGCAGTCGCCTTAATCAAATCAGCCACCTCAGACAGCATCGTTAAACCTGTTCTCTCACTTATAGTGTCTTCAGTGAGACGGCGCACTGGACCAGCTCCGCACTGCAAACGTTTGTTTAGGCTGAGCGAGCGTCTCCACCGTTAACGTTTCTTAATAAAGCAGTTCAATCGTCGTTAATGATACGACTTGAAGGGCTTCTCGGGGAATCATTGAAGAGCCTTTGTCACTGACACTAAACATTATAGACACCATAACGTCGATGATAGGATCAGGTTGTCTATAGTTTGGTTCTCAGCGCTGGGAGACTCACCCGCCAGGAGGGGAGGGCATAAATACATGGCGGGCAGAGGCGCGTCGGAAACTTTTAATTAGATTCCCACACACCTCCATCATAAGCAAACTTCGAAACTAGATTAAAATTACGATGCACTCTACCGACCCTCCCTACAATTACTGGAGGGTTTTCTTTTTTTTTCATATCTCTTTCTTCATCATCCACCTCCTCTCAAGCCAGCAGGTACCTGGAGGGTAACTAGTCACTAAATACCTGCCGGTCGACTGGCCTGGGGCAGACCCCGGCAGCTCTTGTTGTTGATAGTCATCTGGGACCCACTCCCGAGAGGGCCATTACAAGCTGAAGTGGAGAATGACTTTGAGGGATGACAGGGACGGCTGGTATTACCCTGGACCGTCGTCCCTTTGGAAAAGCATCGCTGCTACTTTCTTATTTTATATTTCTCCTCTTTTTTTTTTGATGATTTTAGCAGAGCTCCGTGAAATTGATTAAACAGGAACCAACGAAGGGGAACACACATACATGCTAATTGTCTTCTGTTAAAAGAGCGCGTGTAAACCCAAAATGACTCGAAGTGATTAATTAGGCAGTATATCGTCACATTAGCCCCAGTGAACCCGCTTGTAAGCTGGAGGGAGCCAGGTCCTGGAGCTCTCTCCAGCGCTCACACCAACCACTTGACTCTGGGTTCCAGACGTATCAGAGCCTCCACGGTAGATCTGACATGAAGCAGTGGGGCTGAGCGGTGGAAGGAACCCCTGGACCTAACACCATACCTCTCCCTGTTGCAGCCGAAGCAAGCGGGGTTGTGACGATACATGACGGAACTCTCCAACACCTACCTCCCTCCCTTGCCTTCCACAACACCTCCCTCCCTCACTTGCCTTCCCCAGTACCTCCCTCACTCTCATGCATTCCCTAACAACTCTCCCTCTCTTGCCTTCCCAAACACCTCTCTTCTCTCTTGCCTTCCTATACATCTCCCTCTCTTGCATTGCCTACCACCTCCCTCCCTTTCTTATCTTACCTAACACCTCCCTCCCTCTTTGCCATACCCAACACCTCCCTCTCTTACGTTCCCTGACACCTTACTCACTCTTACCTTCCCTAACATTTTCCTAACTTTCTTACCTTCCCAAAACATCCCTCTCTCTCTCTCTAGCATTCCCTCATACCATCCTTACTAATCCACTGTCTCATTTTCTTCCTAACCTCTCATCCACCGTCCTTTTCCTACCTCGTATACATCTCTCCTTTACTCGCCTTTTCCAGGATCTCTGCTCTACTTTTCATTAACCTTCCCTCTCATGTCTTCCTCTGTCCTCCCCCTCCCTTCTCTTGTGTGACCTAAACGTCCCATATTTCTTACTCCCCTCCTAGTCTCTCTCTCTCTCTCTCTCTCTCTCTCTCTCTCTCTCTCTCTCTCTCTCTCTCTCTCTCTCTCTCTCTCTCTCTCTCTCTCTCTCTCAGGAATCTGTTGAAATTTTGACACCAGATGCTGAACCTTTAGACTACTGACAATGCCAACCCTTCAATACAGAGGTATAACTCAAGAATAATGTATACATATTTACTGTGTGCAAGCGCGCGTGCACATAGTCACTTATATAAACACACACACACACATACACACACACACACACACACACACACACACACACACACACAACAATTATCCTTCCAGATGATGTCAAGGTCACGAGGGAAACTGAAAATCAAAGAGAATTGCATCAACTCACAAGAGAACCTACAGACTCCTGTGTTGGTCTGACACATGGCCAACGAAATTCATCTCGAGTAAAGAAAAGTTATGAGAATGGGAGACAACGAAAGAAGGACCCGATATGAATATCATCTAACAGAATGTAACGCTACAGGAACCAGTTTATGAGTGAGGCTTGAGAGCGGACATCGTCCCAAGTCTACCACTACAGTCCCACATTACGAGATCAGCCAAAGAGACTAACTGTCTACTGGCAAATATCACACCAGCGTACATGTTAATGGATAAGGAAATATTCAGCAAGCTGTTCAAACTCTGCATGAGGCCACAACTAAAATATACCTTTCAAGTTTGTTCATCGCGCTTGAAGAAGCGCAAAGAAACACTTTAGGAAGTCCGGTGGAAGGCAACAAAGAAGGCAACTGTTAGAGGCCGTAGATTTGTCAGCCATGGAGGAGAGAAGAGTAAAGCGTGACCTAATCACAGTCTCCAAGCCTTTAAACCAGTCTGATGACGTCAACAGTGTACAGCCCTTCAACAGATGTACGGACAAGAAAAAAAAGGAGGTAAAATAAAAGTAAGCAAGACACACAGAATAAAAAAAGATTTAGATAAATGAACCATATCATAAGAGTACCAGATGAATGGAATAAAGTTAACGACGAAAACGAAAACGTGAAGAGCATAAAGAAGCTTAATAAGCTGTCTGGTTGTGGAGAAAATTTAAGAGGCGGTTCCCTACAAGTACAGACCTCTCCCTCCCCTTACCGTAAAAATAGGTAAGTAGGTAATTACGTACAAGTACCAGAGGCACTAAAGATGGGACCCTTCCTTGCTGTTCTCCCACCCTTATAAACCAGGTCCTGATGAATGATCCTGCTCCATGGCAATACCCCCGCGACTCCACCTACCACTGGTATCACCACCGTCAACAATTCATCCCACTAAAATTATTGATTTGGTTCATGAATCCCATCAAGTAATAGATATATATTAAACTATATCATATATACACTAATATATATAGGTTATCATATAGCGACTGTAAAGGTTGTTATCATTATCTTTTCAGACTTGTTCGTTGTGTCCCATGCTAGCGAGGTAGCGCCAGAATCGCAAAGAGATATGGTCTCATTCGCTCACATCCACTTTCTAGCTGAAACCACATCTCCCTATCCACAACGAAGCCCTTCAGACGTTTCCATGGTCTCCCCCCGGCTGTTTTCTATGTACTGGTTCAGTCAACTGACAACAAGTCGCCCCCTGTATACCACATCGCTCTGATTCATTTCATCCCGTACATTCCTTACACCCTCATGCATATTCAGGTTCCGAGCACCCAATGTCTTATTCACTCCAGCCTTCCATCTCCAATTCGGTCTTCTCTTTCTCCTTGTTCCCTCTACTTCTGAAACACACACACACCATTCAGCTCTCTCAACCAAACTCCTCTTATTACCACACCTCTGTCTTACCTTATCATTTATTACTCATTACCATTATTATTATTATTATTATCATTATTATCATTATTATTATTATCATTATTATTATCATCATCAATATCATTATTATTATTATTATTATCACCATCATTTATATAAATATTATAAGAATAATTTTTATCATTATCATTATCATTATTATCATTATTATTATTATTATCATTATTAATTATTATTATGATTATTATTATTATCATTATCATTATTATTATTATTATCATTATTATTATTATCATTATCATTATTATAATTATTATTATTATTATTATTATTATTATTATTATTATTATCTTCATATCTATGTATCCTGACAGGGAGATTGTGCCATAGGGCAGAGCCAGCGCGCAGTGCTGACCGCCAGGGACAGACGTAGAGACACACAGACTAACAGAGACTGGTGTTTATACCTGTTCGTTTTGCACCAGAGAACAGAGACATTGCACTTAGTTTCAAATAAAGTGTTTCCCTCTCTCTCGTACATGTCCACCAAAGATGATTCTCGCCAGAAGGCTGGCCTGAGGAAAGAATTACTCCTCAGCCATTAGCCAGTTCAGAGAGGCACCGTAAACAAGAACCAATCATACTTGTAGAGAAGTATGAGGAGCTTAGCATGAACGGGACCAGGCCATAAACTAGTCTCCTGTATCGCCGGCCATCTCGTAACTATACGGTAAGTAAGAGCCAATCACATTGCTCACGGCAGAGGAGCCACGGAAGCCGGCTGTGAACAGGGGCCCGCCATAAACAATGCTGCTATATCATTGGCTGCCGAGGAGCCCAGAGGTAAATGAGGGCCAATCAAATTTCTTCCCATGTGGACGAGTTGTACGAGCGAATATTGCATCATGTGAAACAGAACAACGAATTCACAGAATATATATATATATATATATATATATCGTCCGTTTGCATCAATCACCTCCTTCCTCCTTACTCTTCTCACCCAAATTCTCATTCAACGTATTTATAAAATCCTCCCAGTTTTATGGTTTACAAATACACTATTTTTCAGTCCAGTCAGAATTAATTACCTCGGACTTGTTCTTTTGATCTTCACGATTCAGCTCATCCATGCCTTCAACGTCGTAACTTTATAATATTAGATTTAAGAAATGATACGTTATTCAGGTTCTCGCTAGACTTGTCCAGCTCAAGCGAGAGAAGTTCTGAACCTTCATACCACTGGCGATATCGAGTCTCAAACCTCGGAAGATACAGAGGTGTTCCATGGCCTTGTCAACACCATCGAGCAAACCCCTGAGTAAACTCGCATGCAAGGTTACTATGCAAATCAGGTCAACTGGCAATGATATCAATCGATATAAAAGAAGTAATTCGAGGCCAACATGAGACAATGAGCAGTATTTGACAACGGGGAAAGTAGTATAACCCTGTGTGTATTGAGCGGAGTGGTTGACCAACCTCAAGGCTTGGTCCTGAGCCCATTCCTGTTTTAATGTAAACACAGGTTTGTTAGTTGAAGCACGAGGTGCGCAAACAATAGGGACTGTTATTTTGTCAGATACGAATATCAATAAAACAGGACATTGACAAGTTGGGTGAGAGGAACAGCTTATGAATTCTAACATCGACATGTATACAGTGATGCAACATGGAGGTCGAATGGAATTTAACCCAAAATACGAGAGATCAGATATCCCAGTATAGGATGAAAAAGATCTTGATGGCCTTATCATCGAAGACCCTCAGTACACTGAGTGAGGTAGCTGCTAAACTATAGGCCAATACAGTGAAGGATTTACGACAAAAGTCGATGATCCATATTCATATCTGTAAGTCGGTCATCCTTATTGCTCTTATTTGGTCCCTCGGAACAAACCATGCCGACAACAAAACTAATCCTTATGGAACGAATATTACGAAGCCTGGAATAATATTAATACCATTCCCTAAGGAAAGTGTGGAAAGACAGATGTGAAACTTACAGTGGCACCAGGTCTGTGGTGACATGAATGCTGGAGTGACATGAAGGCTGTAGTGACATGAAGGCTAGAGTGACATGAAGGCTGTAGTGACATGAAGGCTGTAGTGACATGAAGGCTGTAGTGACATGAAGGCTGGAGTGACATGAAGGCTGTAGTGACATGAAGGCTGTAGTGACATGAAGGCTGGAGTGACATGAAGGCTGTAGTGACATGAAGGCTGTAGTGACATGAAGGCTGGAGTGACATGAAGGCTGTAGTGACATGAAGGCTGGAGTGACATGAAGGCTGTAGTGACATGAAGGCTGGAGTGACATGAAGGCTGTAGTGACATGAAGGCTGTAGTGACATGAAGGCTGTAGTGACATGAAGGCTGGAGTGACATGAATCACCTGGGAATAACGCAGCAAATGTATTGTAATCATATGACCACAAATGTAAGAGCTGTTAAAGCAGTATACAGCGTCGTGGAACGACAGTAGAGAATGTCCATTTGAAAGAAATTCAGCACTGCCAGTGTTTGTTAAAGAAGGCAGTATAATCCGTAAAGAAAACGATCAGATGAGCATACATCTTTACGAATAAGGACAAGAATTGAAAGAAATTTGATGTACTGGATGATGTACTGGAAGGTAAAGAAACTGGAAAGTAATATTTTCAAGACAGACTGAAATCCAGAGGCAAAAAGATCCCTAGGGTAACCCCATTTGGCTTAGAGAAGGGAGGACAGGAGGTGAGAGACGTGTGTGTCATCATACTGACAGATATAACGAATGAGGAGGTGATAACAGTCAAGTAGAACGAAGTGCCTGGAACAGATAAAGTCACTGAGGAGGGAGATCCTGAGGGGTCGAGGTGAGGTTGTATACAAGTGATGCTATCCAATGTGGAACAGCCGCAGATTAGGGCACTATATCCCAGGACTAGATGGGTGCAAGAACTGTGTCCCAGGGCGGGACGGGTGCAAGAATTGTGTCCCGGACGGGATGGGTGCAAGAGCATTATCTTTGCAACAACGTTGAAGTTTAAGGATGATCGTAAACACTGTAAAGGAATTACCCTCCTGCGTGTAGGAGGCAAAGTACACAAGAGAGAGGTAATTCAAATGAAAGACAAAAGATGTCAACGTAAGGCAGAAACAGAATGGATTTCAGGAAGATAAAAGTTGTATGAAACCAGATATTTACCGCAGGAACAATGGTCAAAATCTTACAAAGAGACGATATAAGATTTATTATCTGGAAAAGGCGAATGAAAGAATAAAGGAAAAGATTGTGGAATGTATTAAGGCTGTACATCTTGCACAGGAGGAGAGAGAGCTTAAGGAATTGCTTTTACCTTGTTGGGTCGCCATGTGTGGACACAAACACAAGAGCGAGTGGATGTTTTGGTAATGAAGGTTGGAGAAGACGCCTGTCTTCCTCATATGATGGTGTGGCCTTTGACCTGACACTAAAGGACCAGGCCAAAGGCCACGCCATCGCATGTGTAAAGAAACAGTCATATTCAACCTTCATTGTCAGAATATTTTCTCACTCATGTAATGTCTTCACACATGGAAGCCCTACTCCGTCAAATCCACTCACTATCTCCGCCATCACTGTTCCTCACTGTGACAAGACCGAAAAGGGAAGCCCTGGTATGTAGAAAAGACAGAGGAATGACATTTGAAAAACCAAAAGGGTTAATATACAAGGACGCTGCCGAAGCGTGAAGAACCTTCGTTGATCAGGTTAACTGCGAAAGAAGTGCAGTGCATTGGTAAGAATTCTAAATGAGCGCTTACGAAAAGGAAGGCCGAAAGTGAATGATAAAGTAACCAAAATGGTTGCATTTCCAGAAGCGAGGCTCTGAGGTACAGTTGAGTGGTGAAAGAGCAGTATGGTTCTAGGGCTTGACACATAAGTACACAAAGGAATGTAGGATGTTTAGGTTGGGGAGGAATGGGAGGGATGAGAGTCATGGAAAGTGGTATGGTGAAAAGAGAAGAGGTGGTGAAAGCCTTGCATAAGATGAAATGTGGCAGGGCTTCTCGAGCGGATGGTAAAGCAGTTGAATTTCTTAAGATAGGGGGTGATTGTGGTGTTGATTGGTAAGTTAAGATTTTCAGTATGTGTATGGATCATGGTGAGATGCATGAGGATTGACGAAATGCATATGTAGTGCCACTCAAGAAAGGCCAGTGGTTCAAAGGTCAGTGTTCAAATGGCAGTGGTATAAGTCTGTCGAATGTTCGTAGTAAGTTGTATGGAAGAGTGGTGATTAAGAGGGTGGTGATATGAACAGGGCATCAGACTGGGGAGGATTACTGTGGATTCAGAAGTGGTGAAGGACTTTTGGTCCAGGTGTTTGCTTTGAAGAAAATGTTTGAGAGATGCTTTAAGATATTCAAAAGGATGTGCATGTGGCATTTATGGATCTAGACAAAGCATGTGACAAGGTTGATAGAGATGCTTTTTGGAAGGTGTTACGAATATACAGTGTAGGAGGAAAGCTATCAGAAGCAAAGAGGAAAGCTATTATGCGCTGTGCGAAGTTTTAATCTAGAGATTAAGACGTGTGCGAGTAAGTGGAGAGAAGGCTGATGGATTCCAGGTGAAGGTACGTCAGAGGTATGATTGTTATTTCACATCATGGATTTTTAATTTGCTTATGGATCTGAGGGTGAGGGAGGTAAATGTAAAAGTCTTGGAGAGAGGAGCAGGTATGCAGTCTGCTGGGTGCTAGGGGTAAGGGGGACTGGAAGGAGAGTCAAGTTGTTGTTTACTGATGACAGGAAGTTGGTTGCAGATTCGACAAAGAAACTGCAGACAATGGTGTCTGAATTTGGAAGAGTGTGTGAAGGAGAGAGTTGAGAGTTAATGTGAATGAACCAAAGCCATTAGGTTTAGCAGCGGAGACTGACAGGTTAGTTGAGGTATGAGTTTGAGTAGAGAAAACTTGGAGGAAGTAAACTGTTTAACATCCCTGGGAATGGACGTAGCAGCGAATGGAGCCATGCAAGTTGACATGAGCCATCGGATATGTGAGGGGGGGCGTAGGTTCTGGGAGCACTGAGGAATGTGTGGAAAGAGAGGTCACTATCTGAGAAAGGCGAATATTTGTGAGTTTGAAGACCAACGGTGTTTTATGCATGTGATACATGGGCTACAGATGAGAATGTAAGAAAGGTGAAGGTGTTGGAAATGAAATGTGGCGTGAAGAGAGATAATCGAGTAAATAATGACAGGGCATGAAATAGTTGTGGTGTGCTGAATTGGTTTGGACGTATAGGGAAAATGAGTTGGGAATGGTTGACACATAGGATATATGAGTCAGAAGTGGAGGGGACAAGAATGGGGAGGACCGAACTGGAGATAGAAGGACAGAATGAATAAGATTTTGTGTGATCGGGACCTGGACATATAGGAGGGTGAAAAGCGTGCAATGGATAAAGTGAATTGGACCGATGAGGTATACAGGGGGTGGACTGAATCAGTGGATACGAAACAGCCGGGGGAAATTACGGAAAGGTCTGTAAGGCCTGGTTGTGAATAGCGGGCTATGGTCTCGGTGCATTACAGATGACAGCTGAAGGATGGATGTGAGTGAATGAGGCCTTTTCTTCTTCTGTTCCTGGCGCTACCTTGCTAACGCGGAATATGGCGAATAAGTATGAAAACAAAACAAAACAAAAGAGTTGTCTGTAACGGTGGAAAATATCAGAAACTCGTAGATTACTGCGGCAAGAGGAGAAATGATGAGTCTACGTGGACGATGGAATATCGAAAGGTGAGAATCAGCATGTGAGAAAGCCAGACTATAGAGGACCTGATGGCTTATAACGAAGTCATCTGCTGGAGGACAATACATGGGAGAGCCGCGCGCATAACAGGGCTGATGGCGTATGATGAAGTTATTTTCTAGAATAGAGTACATGGCAGAACCACGTAACAAAAGACCTGATGGCGCAGGACGAGATTATCCGCTGGAGGATAGTAACAGCATCCTAGAACGGTGGAGATTTACCTGATTTTATATGAAAAATAATGAAAACGGAGGAAATTTTCACAGGAGCAGCGTTGCAGAGTCTGTCTGAAGGAACGGCTGAGCTCCCTTATTTATGGACGAGAAACATGAATAAGATAAGGAAGAATGACAAGGAAAGTGGAGGCCTTGAGCGCGAATTTTCTTTAAGAACTGAAAGAGAATCAACGAGACAAGAGAATGTGATATATATATATATATATATATATATATATATATATATATATATATATATATATATATATATATATATATATATATATATATATATATATATATATATATGGTTCATATATATATATATATATATATATATATGAAAGAAGCATCGAAAAATGGAGTCAATCACAAAATTACGTATGAAGATGTCAGGAGACGTGATGTATGGTGATCGTAGCTGATGGTATGACGAAGAATAAGTAACTACGTCAAGTGATGGGATGGGAAGGGAATGAGGAAGATCATGGGTGAGAAGGAAGAAAAGAACCAAGGAAGCTTTGTAGTGAAGAGGATCTTGACACGTAGGAAAGTAAGGAACTGGGTAAAATACGGGAAGGAAAGTAGATTGCAAGAGCTTGTTTTGGGCTGAAGAGCTTGAGGCGACGTACAGCTGGAGGCGACGTACAGCTGGAGGCGACGTACAACTGGAGGCGATGTACAGCTGGTTTTGAAATATCTAAAGTTACAGAAAATTGTGGACAACACGTACATAACTTGAGATAAACCAACAATTGGTTGAGGTTTGCAGTCTTGGTGATAAGTGAAGATTACCGACGATAATAATGATATCAAATGAGATCAAACAAGTGTATCCTATCATTACAAATAATGTTATTCCCTCAAGAAAACAGATGGGTCAAAAATAACATACTAACGTAGTCATATCTACATGAAATTCTCATCTCATTTGTGACGCTTTGGCAAACCAGTTTTTATTTTTCCTTTTCCCAAAGAATGATTCTCTATACAAACCATCAACGAAACAAAGATGAATGGTTCCACCAACCGTCCCAAAGAAGGAAATGCTATTCTAAATGGTTTCCTTGCAATGTTTTCAACCAAGGACAACAGTAAGTTTGCAGCAGCTATATTCTGGCTTATTCTGACGTTATAACGAGGTGACGTTCACACTTGAAGTCGTCTGTTAACTCAGAACTCAAGTTATTACCCAGAGCAGCATGGATTTTGAGCTTACAGCCACTCAAGATCTGGAACTCGTGAAGAGATGAATACATTCAAAACGTTCACAAGACAGATCCTATATAGTAAGGATAATGCAGAATGAAAAAGTGTATAAATACAATTTTCATTTCTTTTAGCATTTTGTTTTTCATAGGATTTTGAATATTTCACGTAAAAGGATCGATTCTGCTGTTCCAGTCACTTGATAATTGGAATTTCTCAAAATCATGAGTATCTAGTGTGCATGAGAGCCTCGCATTCTCTCTCTCTCTCTCTCCATTAACATACATGTCATACCTGATGACGCCTCATGACAGCCCATGAAAGGAAATCAGTCAACTATTCTTTAAATATTCAGGTGATATATTTTACTCGAGAAATATTCAGCAGGACGAAAAAGAGTGATTACGCACATTAGGATCATTTAATTCAATTAGACTACAATATTTCAAGTGTTAAAATGCATGAGGAAATAAAAATATTAATTCATTAACATTAACTTTAACTTCCATGTACACTAAAATTAAAAGAAAAAAAAAATACGTAGCTTTCTCATATAACTTACGCCAATACGGCAGCATTGCAAGACCATGGACCAACCCTTGGGTATGATGACCTGGGTTTTGACCTGACCCTTAGGGCAAGGTCAGAGGTCATGCCATCATAACCGAGTGTCGTAATGTCGTTCTCAAGAGGGTGAATTCTATTTGGCCTCAGAACCCCTTCTGCGGTGCTCCTGCAATTCCAAGGCTGCATTACAATCAGTAGCAGGAAAATGAAGGACGTCCGTGGTGTAGCGGGTAGCGTTCTTGACCGTGAAGCATTCACGGCCATCCAGGGTCGAGCGAATGAGTTCGAATCCTGGAAGCGGTAGTCAGTCCACAATCAACCCAACTGTTCATCCACCCCTAGGGTTTGGTCGATAGAATGGGTACCTGGCTCAGGATAGGGTATATATATATATGTACTATATATATATATATATATATATATATATATATATATATATATATATATATATATATATATATATATATATATATTTATATATCATTCTGTTATCACTGGGGATAGGGGATTAAGAATACTTCCCACGTATTCCCTGCGTGTCGTAGAATGCGACTAAAAGGGGAGGGAGCGGGGGGCTGGAAATCCTCCCCTCTCGTTTTTTATTTTAATTTTCCAAAAGAAGGAACAGAGGGGGCCAGGTGAGGATATTCCAAAAAAGGCCCAGTCCTCTGTTCTTAACGCTACCTCGCTAACGCGGGAAATGGCGAATAGTTTGAAAGAAAGAATATCATTCTGTGCATGTTATCTAGATGTATAGATTCTTTATCTTGGAAATTTCTGTTTTCGTAATGTGAATATGAATGCATCATAAATATCGCTTTTCACTGTATTCTACCATCAAACAGAGAAGGTCCGTGACCTGGGGCCTTACGAGTGTAAACCTTCTTCCCCGTCCACCACAAACAGGTCATGACAAAAAAGGTAAACTACACACATACACAATGAACCCAGTAAGCAGGGAGTAAGTCTCCTCTCTAACCGCGTCTACCATCACTAGTGCCGTAAGCCTCTCTCTCTCTCTCTCTCTCTCTCTCTCTCTCTCTCTCTCTCTCTCTCTCTCTCTCTCTCTCTCTCCCCCCCCCAAAAAAAAATGAAGGCGTAAACCTCCAGAATATGAAGCTATATAACCCTCCAAACAATGAAACCATAAACTTTACAAACAGCAGAGCTGCAACACTGAGGCTTTAAGCCCTCAGACAGTAGAGCCTCAATTCAACCACAAGTTAACAGTTTATCCCAAAATGGATATTGATTCCTCGCTGTTCTCCTTTTGATTAACTCCCTGACAGCTGAAGCTCAACAGATTCCATTCATTCCATCATCACAGAGAGTTAGAAATACCTCCTCGTACCTCCTTTTGTGTCTAGTACGTGGGTGATGTGACATACAAATGAGACGTGAGAGAGAGAGAGAGAGAGAGAGAGAGAGAGAGAGAGAGAGAGAGAGAGAGAGAGAGAGAGAGAGAGAGAGAGAGAGAGAGAGAGAGAATATGAGAGAAAGCTAAGATTAACAACAATAAGAAAATGAAAATAAACATTAGATTCACAGAAAATGGAGTAATATATGCATAGTAGTTAGTGAAAAATCTATAACGAGGTCATACCATTACTGGTCCTCTGTAAGGTTACAATGAAGGTGAAAAGAAAATACGACACAAAATTAAGGAGTCGAAACAAAAGAGTTTAAGGATCAAAGGTTTCATTCAATGGAAATCGAATTATAGATGTAAAGAATCTGATAATCAATAACATTATCGAAATAGATCTGCGTTCCATGAAATTGAATTAAGGAAGGAAAGAATTTTTCAAATCAACACAACCAAATAGATTCTCGTTTCATCAATAAGCCTATACAAAATCCGTGTATACAGTGGAAGTGTTTATCGTCTCAGAATCATCTTAAGCACCTGAAGAAGCTGTTCAAGTGTCTTACCTGATGGTTAGAACACTGCCTTATTGACCTTGGCAGTCAATAGGCCTAAACCCCAAAGTCAATTTGGTGAACTTACCTTTTTATGTTACTCAGAGATCATATACGCCCAACTAAATGACAAAGTGTTAAAAAGAATTAAGCTTTATGTCTTCATGGTATACATATTATCAATATATTTGACTTATACATCAATGCACCTTGTGAGCCACAACACATTTTCCCTCGGCTTCTCTCCCTTTCTCCCTCCCTCACCAAACTCGCGACGATTTTGTGAGGCTTCTTTGGCGGTCCGTCCTCCGTGCATCAGGTTTCCGCCGTTGTTCTTGTTAATTAGTGATGAGGTAAGAGGGAAGCAGCAATTACATGCTGTAGTAACTCATTCCCTCCACCTCCTACCTGAGATGTGAGGCTGGCCGGCCACCTCCCCATGCAACCTGAGGGGTGAGGTTGACCACGGGTCCATGAAACATGAATGGTGGAGTATTGAGGCTGGGCACGTAGCCGTGAGACATGGTGCTTCACACTGGCCATGCTGCCATGAAACATGACGGGGTGAGGTTGGCCACGCTGTCGTGAAACTCAGGGTATGAGGCTGGTCAAGCTATCATGAAACATGACGGGGTGAGGATGGACACGTTAACATGAAACAGGATGGGTGAAGTTGGCCGCGTTAGCTGGAGACAAGAGAAGGCGAGACAATCTCGTCCATTCCTAACGCTTTCTCAAAGTTCACTATCATCACCTCCTCCTTTTTCTCCATCTCATTTGCCACGACATTTTCACTTCTCATACCACCTCGTCTTAAACACACCATATCTGCCACCCTATCATCTAACACATTCAGCAACACTTCAAAATACTCACTTCATTTCATTTTCCACATTTTCTGTCTCTTACGATTATTCCAATCTGCCGTCCACACTATGGCCTCCATCTGTTCTCTTGGTCTCACGCCGTTCACTTCCTTTCAACATATTTTCGTAACCTCTCTGTAGTTCATCGATACTCCCCTCCTTACACCTCATTTGCCCTCTTTTTCATCTTTCATATTTTCTCTTGACTTCCTACTGCTTTATCATGAACTCCTCCCAGTCACATGCACTCCTTCCCTGCAGGTACTGTCCACACGTCTCCCTTCTCCTTTCATTAGTGACTGAGATTCTTCATCCCACCACTCACTGCCCTCTCTCAAACGTATGCACTCAACCTTCCGCATTCCACACACTTCACTAACACACTTGAGCACTATTTCCCTAAATATCCACCATCCCTCTTCTACTTCCCTTGTCATATATATATATATATATATATATATATATATATATATATATATATATATATATATATATATATATATCAAGGGTTCAAGTAACGGACGGAAGGCTCTATCGAGGCCAGGCCTTAAATCAAATTAAAGAAAGTCAAAATGAATTAAGAAATTAAGAAAAACGAAAAAAAGCTAATCTAAGAGCTTTTGAGGAGGTGGAAAGATTGCGTATTAAATGGAGCAGCTGGGAGTTTTCAGGAGAAGCAAGAGAAACGATAAAGTTACACAATTTAGCGATGAAAGAAAAGAAGCAGACATCACAACCGCGCCCATCCGAGAGATGCCAACAGCCACACGAACCACATGACGCAGTGGCTAGTCTCGAAGCATTTAAGCCGCCACTCCCCCAGGAGGAGAAACCCCACAATGATATCTCTAAGAAAGGGAGCGAGAACCACCGACACTACATGAGGAAAGTGGGTCAGGTTTTGTGGTCAGATGGGTAGAATTGTTGAGTGGAATTCTTTTGAAATTAACCCTTGAGTATATATTATGAGTTCAAGCCATCCCAGGAGTCAGAGCAGGACTCCATACAAGGTTGAATCAGTATCATATACAACGAGAGTAAGCACTCAGAGGAGGAGAACCTTCGACATCTGAACTGGACTCCCATTCTCTTCACAGAGGCAGACTTAGCCTTTACATAATGTGAGGCTTCCAACATAGATTAGACGTTTCTGCGGTAACAAGTATGTTTATTGTGAAGAGTGGTGGAATTATACAGCCATGAGAGGAGATGGGAAAGTTGTGAGGTGTTTTAGAGGGAGATAGGGGTGGGAAGTGGGTTTTAGGGGCGCTAAACTTAACTAGGTTAGGTCCACTCTTCTGGGAATTCCTTCCTATCCCAATCTGAGTTTGTAGAAGTGGCTCACACGAGACGTGCCACAGATCAGACAAGTGAAGATGATGGAGAGGATGTGAGAGATGTGGAGGAATGCAGCGTCGTGATATCGACGAATGAACACACACACACACACACACACACACACACACACACACACACACATACAAATTTAATGCATATGAACGCGCTCTTTTCATAAAACACATAATGCCCTCCACAGACAAAGGATTCGAACCCCGCACCATCTGCGTGTCTGCTGGGTACGCAAACCACTCGGGTATGATCGCCCCAAATAGGGAAATGACTTTTCGATTACTAGTTATCAATTACCCTTCAGGCATGATGAGACTTGACCGGGCTACACCCCGTTGTTCATGGATGTGAGGCGAAGGGTATTCGATACTAGTAATCGAATAGTCATTTCCCTATTACGTGCGATCAAAGCAGAGCGGTTAGCGTAATCACCAACCAAGCTAATGGTGTGGGGTTCGAATCCTTGTTGTTGGAGGGTATTTTCCAAAAGAAGGAACAGAGGGGGCCAGGTGAGGATATTCCGAAAAAGGCCCAGTCCTCTGTTCTTAACGCTACCTCGCTAATGCGGGAAATGGCGAATAGTTTAAAAAAAAAAAAAAAAAAATATATATATATATATATATATATATATATATATATATATATATATATATATATATAAATATATATATATATATATATATATATATATATATATATATATATATATATATATATATATATACACACACACTAAATAATATTTACAAACAATACAACAACAAAAAAACACAAAATCCATCTATTGTTAAGATAAATCATGATTTATTTTCTTAATAGAAAACTGTTGGTCATATTTTCAGTATTTGCAGCCCATTATCATCTTAATGTCTGCTTAACTGCTGCATTATCAGTCTATTTTTCTCATTAGTTTCTCATTAAAGATCTTTCCAGTGTTCCGGAAGGTGAACCACACGTAAACCTCAGGAAGAGATACAGAATATATATATATATATATATATATATATATATTCATTTATTTCTGTAATATCTACTCAACTTTCATTAAACATACGACTGAGTCTTCGAGCACAAATTCTCTCATGGATCCTTCTTCTGTTTCCTGAATTTAGAAAGCTATATTTCAGGAGGGAAAGAGATAGTACAGGAAGAGAGGAGGATAATACAGGAGGGGGAGGACTTCCTGCCCTACGCTCCCGGCCTTCATAGTCGCCTTTTTTGCCACACACAGGAGATACGTGGGGGATTATCTCCCCACGCCCCCCTTCTCCCCACCCATGGATAAAGGATATAAACACCCTACGTAAACAAGGGTAAGTCACTGTATCTATCAGTGACAGGGACTTCCATGGCAACGTGAACAGCAATTATGGGTCGTTCGTCACCCAGATGAGTTCATAAGTTCCCACTCTCCCTGGGCTTATCATTGCTCCGCCACACACTCTCCCCTTCCTCTTACTCTTGTACACCAGTCCTCTCCCTCTTTCATCTTACTCCGTTACTTTCAGTCAACTTTTCCTTACTCTTACACTTCTGTCCACCCGCCCATTCTTCCTTCTTCTTGCCCTACTGTCCACCCGCCCAATCTCCCTTCCTCTCAGCCTATTCTCTATCCGTCCACTCTCTTTTCCCATTACTCTACTATCCACCCGTTCACTCTCCTTTCTTCTTAATCTACTGTCCACCAGTTCACTCTCTCTCTCTCTCTCTCTCTCTCTCTCTCTCTCTCTCTCTCTCTCTCTCTCTCTCTCTCTCTCTCTCTCTCCCATGCTTGTCTGGCGACCCAAGGGAATTGTGGTTATTGTTCTTTTGGGCTTTATTGCCTGCACAAGTTTGCTTCAGGTGCCGAGTTCCCACGGTGATGAGGGTGCCAGGGGTGGCGTAGTGGGGAGGCGGGGTTGCGGATGGCGATGGTGGTGGAGGCTGGGTTGAGGTGGAGGCTGGGTGGGGTGGAGGCTTTGTGGGGTGGATGGCTGGGTGGGGTGGAGGCTGGGGGCGATGGATGGCCGGGTGGGTGGATGGCTGGGTGGGTGGAGGCTGGGTGATGGCGGAGTGCTGGGTGGTGGCGGAGTGCTGGGTGGTGGCGGAGTGCTGGGTGATGGCGGAGTGCTGGGTGGTGGCGGAGTGCTGGGTGGTGGCGGAGTGCTGGGTGGTGGCGGAGTGCAGGGTGGTGGCGGAGTGCTGGGTGGTGGCGGAGTGCAGGGTGCGGTGGATGGCCGGGTGGGTGGATGGCTGGGTGGGGCGGATGGCTGGGCATTCCCTTCTGGCGAGGCACACTAACACTCAATTGACCTCACGACCGATGGACTTATCTATCCACGAGTAACGCGAGATGCTGTACGAAAATCCAGTAACGTTCTGCTGAAATCACATGAAGCTGTGTGTGTGTGTGTGTGTGTGTGTGTGTGTGTGTGTGTGTGTGTGTGTGTGTGTGTGTGTGTGTGTGCGTACGCAGTTGGCGGAGACATGACGGGTGTCGACGGTCTCAGAACTGGAGGAATTGGGAGATTCTTTTTATGAACCAGATTTACGAGGAATTTACCCTGTGTGGTGACGTTCGCTAGTATGGGATGTACATGTTGGCGAACTCCTTCAGCACGACGGGACGACGATCCTTAAGCATGACGGTACAACCTCCCTAACGATATGATGGCTCTTCCTCAGGCCTGACCCATCAGGGTTAGGTCCAGGCCAAGGCCATCAAACACAGGGGCCGTACCGTTGTGTTCAAGGGTCGCACCGCTGTGCTCAAGGGTCGTACCGCTGTCCTCAAGGGTCGTACCGTTGTGCTCAAGGATCGTACCGCCGTGCTCAAGGGTTTAAGCACGAATAAGTAATGTAGGATTTTTTTTTTTAACACCAGTCGACGTGATTAGGATAAAACATGCTTCAGTCGAAGCCATGTCGACCGAGAGGCTAACATGGTATTTTTAACAGAAAAAAGATAAAATCACAGAATACAACGAAAGGAAATATAATGAAAATGAACTACAAAAGGAAGATGAATATGAAATCCACTCTTGAAACAGGACACTTTATAAGAAGAGGATTTGACGGGGGACAAAAAAGGAAAGAATTCCACTGCATCGATTTGCGAGAAAAGAGAGAGAGAAAGGGGGGGTGGGGAATATAACGATAACCAGGGCCCACATGCCTGGCCTCCACGCAGAAACTATAAGACGAATTAGCCAGATGTATACCGCAGGTCCAAGGGGCCCGCCAGGACACACGTAAGAAACTCACCAAAACAGCGTCCGAAATAATACCAGTGGAGCAGAGAAAGAGAAGCAAACATCATGGCGGTCGAAAAGGGACGGCTGAAGGGAGGTCACAGTAGAAGCGATCGAGCGGATGTCTTCTATTTTTACTACCGTAATATAACAGGTAGATGAAGCGCCACCTGGGATGCACAAGCCGTACGTATTGGGAGGTGAGCGAGAGCGCTGTGTGTGTATGGAACAGCTACTCAGACAGGAAGCAAATGCGGCACCAACACAGCATATCCTGAGCTTTAAGAAGACCGATTTTGTGATGGTCATTACGAAGGTTTTCCAGGATGGAGTTGAGACAGTGGTTATCGTAAACTTGTTTACGTTATGAATGAAATTCAAAGAGAAATATAGATAAAAGTGAGATTTCGCACAACTGCATGTCACCAAGTTACTAGTTACTGCTTCAATTTTTTCTGAGATCCTTCACTGGTTTAATTCATGGGAGGAGACATGCTCAGTACAAGAAGAAGAACATAAGTGAAGAGGAGATGATTCAGATGGAGTACGTAAGGCGGATACTTTCGCGTAAGAGTGTCTAGGGTTCGGGATTTTTGAGAGGACGTAGTTCATACAGGAAGAAAGATCGCCAGCGGAAAAGCAGAGCCTTAAGATTCACCAAGTGTTGTAAGGAGGATGACTGGGAGAGAAGTCGCTCCATCAATGACCACCGCGATGGAAAGGCTGGAAATGAAACTATACAATGGCGAGGAGAGAACCAAAACAGCTAAAGGAAGAAAGTTTGGTAAGCAAAGACCCGTGGCACACCCTCTGAAATACCCGGGAGAAAAGGTTCATCGAAATCCCTAGAAATGTAGAAGCAGATGTGAGTCACTCTGGCGAGATCATCAGCAGCCCTTGCACTGAAGAGGCCACAAATGTTGATATGTGAGGAAAAGAATGACAGTCGGAGGGATTAATAAAATCAGACTGAGAATAATCCCGCAAGTTTCTGATGATGGTAGAAGTGAGAGCAATTGCGCTACATCAAAACATTTCTTTGCTTCGGAATGGCCTTAACCAGGACATGCTACCAAGAAGAAGGGGAAACTTAAGTTTCTAGAGAGCCAAAATAGGCAAGCATGGGTAAGGTATGCATCCAGCCCCGACGCCTTATCTACTTGTCGCTCATACAGAACCCGAGGGACTTGACCGAGTCGATGTTTGGAAGCTACGAAGAAACTGCTCTACGACACTGGAAAACCACTTCGCATCTACGACAGGAACACAGCAGAGTCGGATCACGTCAGCAGCATCTCCTTCTGATGATCAAGTCCCTAATTAGTTTCCTTTATAATGTACAGTTCAGGAAGGCGGACCGTCAGATTCATCGCCCGTGTTATATTCCCAACGGTTGCCCCTGAGTCCCGAACTTTCAACGTTAAGTCTAATAAGAGAGAATGAAAGAGTTTTAGAGGCCTGAACTTTCAACATAGCTCTTGTATCAGACAACAAAAGTGTTTCTGGTTCCAGAACTTCCAAAAGAGGTCCTCACGTGAGACAACAGTGATTTTTCTTTGGGGAATTCTCTCTCACTGCAGGCTGAGCACATGGTCCTCAGTTAATCATCGAACTATAATGATGAGATTAACAGTATTACTTCCCCAAAATTGTCTTTTGATAGTTTACCCAACAATTCATGTGTCATATTCAAACAATTTCGATTACCCCTATCAAAATACGCAAATTCATTCATTTATACTATTTGTCTGTCTGTTTCTTTCATTTCTTTCTTCTTTATCTCTAAAATGATTGGTCGTAAATGTATACATTAATGATAAAGAAATCACATACCCATCCACAAACATACAAACCCTGCGATTAGCGTCACTGACCGTCACGCATGCACGGGCCACCTGGGATCAAACCTGCAAAGGTTCGAATCCTGGATGCGGCAGTCGGTCCACAGTCAACCCAGCTGTTCATTCACTCCTAAGGGTTGGTCAATAGAATGGGTATCTTTCTCTGGCGAGGGTTATATATATATATATATATATATATATATATATATATATATATATATATATATATATATATATATATATATATATATATATATATATATATATATATATATATATATGAATTATCATCAGACGCTGTCGCTGCGATAGTGCTTTAAGCTCAATTTCCAGTTCACACTTTCCTATATACTTTCCATGTCAGTTTATCCTAAAAATTTTACACGGTGCTTCTCCTATCCTTTTTCCTAACAGCTGCTTTTGCCAGAGGGAGTGGTGGGTGGCGAGATGTCTTCTGTTTTACTATGTTGTCTCTAATAAGATAGGGAAATCTATACACCATTACTGTCTTCCAGCAAATATCTTCGACAGAGACAAACAGGTCTCATGTTATCTGTCCTTCCTATTCACTTCTATGTACACATCTATCTATCCCTCCCCAGTGCTTACCTTCTTCCTACCCTCTATTCACCCGTCAATCCCCGTCCCCATCCTCTCTTACCCTCTAGCTATATCCACCTTCCTTCATATATATATTTCTATCTCAAGCGTGCCCCTCCCAGCAAACCCCCTACTTTCCTCACCCTCACCTCCCACATCTATTCTCCCCCCCGCCGCCCCCCTCCATTCCTCATCCATCCACCTGGGGCCCACCAGACCCTGGGGCAGGAGGGACCAGGGGTAATGATCTGGGCACCTATGGTCTGATGTCACTAAATTAATCACAGGGTAATTACGCTGCCCCAGCCAATGTCTCTCCGGCCCCACCGACGAGGGAGGAGGTGGGGTGGGGCACCACTGATTACGTAAGACTACACACAAGATTTTATCATTAGGCACGACTACTGCATGGCGACACACACACACACATACACACACACACACACACACACACACACACACACACACACACACACACACACACCGATGGTACCAGAACTGAGACAGCTGAGCTACTGTGAGAGACTAGAGGCTGTAAATTCGTACACCGTGGAATAGAGAAAAATGAGGAGGTGATTTGACGACAACATCCACGTTCTTAAGTCAGTTTGATAACGTCAAAAGTGATGAGTCCATCGAAAGACAGAATGACAGAGCCACCAGAAGCCACACTATGAAATAAGAAAGTGATTAGAAAAGATGTAGAAGAAGTACTTTAAGATATGAAAATAGTTGATGAATTGATTGTGAATGAGACTGAATGCAACAAGAGTACAGAGACTTAAAACAAATCTGTGTGACAGAGGATAAGGTGCAAAAGCTGGTGGATCCTAAGAGTTCAAAACTCCCTCCCCGTGCTGTACAAATAGGTAATCACACAGAAGGAGACAGGCAGGAGAAACTAGAGAATGATCTCGTCTTTTGGGGAAGATGAAGACGGCCATCGATTCTGTGGTACAAGTTAGGGGAGAGAGCAGACACTATAAGGGGCCTCCAGACGCAGTATTTCTGAAAGGTGTCATTACACTGTGCCAAATTAAGATTCTAAATTAGGACTGGGCTTATATCTGACCAGGAATTCAAACATAATACTAAAAATATGATAGGCTGATACGTTTTGTGATGATTCATATAAGCATAATCAATCAAAAAAAAAAAAGTGAATCACTAAGTTTAAGTTAAAAAGGTTATGGAAGAATGACATTAGAGGGTTGTCTACGAGTACGAAAACTGTTCTTTGCTACTAGCAGGCAACTGTGTAAACTATCAACACTGCAGAAGTTTCCACCTTTTTTTTTCTATTCTCATTAAATTCTTTACGCTTGGTACGTGGTCAACTTTTAAAAGTTTAAGGAAGTGAACAGAGTTGTATTGGAATTTTGTGAGGACTCGCATCAGATCTTTTTACTAAAAGTAGAAATTCAGAGATTATTCAGTTAAACTCCTAAATAAGCTAAACATCTAGGGGGATCATCTAGGGTTTCGATAAGGAGATTAGAATGAATCATCTGGGATCATAAGGAAGGGGATAGTCTGACCAAGAAGAGAGAAACAGGATCAGAAGTTACAATGAATGAAAGGAGAATCCTACACGATGAGGAATCCAATAAAAGAAAAATATCAAATGGTTGAGAAAAGTTAGTAAACTGTGAAAAGTAAATCATAGGTATTGACTGAAATAAATCAAAGCATCTGAAGGAACACTGATTGAAAATACACCAGAAGAAAGAAAGCGCATCTCGTGGCAAGTGTCACAGAGGCTAGAAGAGTCTTCTCTCAAAGAAAAACACAAACATAAAGACCAGAGACTTATGAAAATAGGGGCAGCAAACGGTAACAAATTATGTAGAAGAATGATAAAAACAGGGGGTACTGATTAATGTTGAGAAACAGAAATTTGGGGACACTGAAACACAGTAAAGCTACAAAGACGGCAATTTCCGTTGTTAAATACATTACAGTCGTGGATGCATGTGGTTTGTTTGGTGAATTGTTAAGAGAGTACAGAGTATTCAGGATCATCCTTGTTGATCAAAATGGGGATTTCAGAAATAAAAGACAAGGAGGTTAATCAAAAACAATGCAGGACCTGGCCGACAAGTGGGTAGCACCAGAACTAAAACGTTGGGGAAAGGAGCGAGCTGATGTAAGTACGTCATTGATGAATTCTAGACTAAAACGTTGGGGAAAGGAGCTAGCAGATGTAAGTACATCATCGATGAATTTTAGACTAAAAGAAGACCACATTTGGGCCAAAAAGGATATGATGGGAAACATGCATGAAAAGGTACAAGAGACTGCAGACATACAAGGTACAAATTCTAAGATCTTTCATTGATAAATCTCTTAAGCTGATTAAGAAATCATTTTATAGAGTTAAACCCAAACATCCCCTCGACACCAAGAACTTTTTAGATCTCCCTTTTAGTAATGATTGTACTTCATTTCCCATGTGGCTAAAATCCTTCAATGTAAATGTTGTCTTCAGCAACGACATACTATAAAGAATACCTTCATTAGGAACTCACCAGAAAATTCCGCAGGATGCGTTTGTAGAGTACCATGTAAAAATTGTGATAAGGTTTATGTTGGGCGGTCTGGTAAGGATCTTTCTGTTATACTTAAACAACATAAATATAGTATAGGAATAGGACAAGAATCAAATGCCTTGTTTGATCACGTTAGAAATTATGATCATTGTATTGACTGAAGTAATGCCACGAAAAATATCTCTGAATCTCTTATCAAATACACAAAGAATTATAACATTACAATTAGTGAAGATCTATATAAATTGGACATCTATTGTTGATAGAATCTGTAAACATTTTTCTTTCATGTCCACACGATTAATTTCATGATACGCATGTTGCCAGACTTGAACGCACCTGACTTCCATTCGGGGAGTCACTTGTTTACCAAATGGCGCCCTTGCTACGTCTTTTCGTTGTATATCAACTGACTGTTATATTCCTTTCCTGTATCTCCCCTGATAATGTGATTATTACAATAAAGTGAACTTGGAAACTTATCGTGCTTCATTTCCCTATGGTAAGCTCGGAATATATATATATATATATATATATATATATATATATATATATATATATATATATATATATATATATATATATATATATATATGTATATATATATATATATATATATATATATATATATATATATATATATATATATATATATACATATATATATATATATATATATATATATATATATATATATATATATATATATATATATATATATATATATATATATATATATATTGGAGACGTCTCTTTTTCTCCACTGTCTTAAGTCCTGTACACCTTTTACAGTCAAATTACCCTTGCCCTTATATTTCTCACCATGGCCATTAATCCTGTACATGACCGGTAAAGGCGACTAAAGCGTTCGTTTAGCTCGTTAGGGAGGAGGGACCACCGCCCCCCTGCCAACTCTGCCTTGCCCCAAGCGTCTAATTGCCTTCCTCAGTAGAGAACTGGTACTTCGGTCAATCTCTGCACTCCTTCCCCTGTTATCTTCTCACAGGATATCTAATTAGCTGTTATTACATAGTCAATTATCCAGAGCAGGTTTCCGGATCGTGGCCAGTGAATTTGTCCATTCTTCCTCTCCCCCCCAACGCCTCGTTTCTGAGTCAGGGATATTATCTATCCCTTGAGCACGATGGTTCGACCCCACCCTCTGTAGGACGGTATGACGGCATGACATTCCACCTCACCTCTAAGGGTGACGAAGACCAAGCCATCATATCTATATAAGGCTCTTACCGTCGTGTTTAAGGGTCGTACTGTTGTTGTGCTCAAGGGTCTTGCCGTTGTGTCCATGGGTCGTGCCTTCGTATTCAAAGGGTCAGCACCAAAGTCGGCCGTGGTGTAGCGGTCAGCGTTCCTGACCATGACGAATTCAAGGGCCTCCTAAGATTGAGCGCATACGTTCGAATCCTGGTTGCGGCAGTGGGTCCACAGTCAACCGTATGGGTTGGTAGATAGGATGGGTACCTATCCTATGCTAGGATATATATATATATACCCTCTCGATTTTTTTCAATTTTCCAAAAGAAGGAACAGAGAAGGGGGCCAGGTGAGGATATTCCCTCAAAGGCCCAGTCCTCTGTTCTTAACGCTACCTCGCTAACGCGGGAAATGGCGAATAGTATGAAAGAAAGAAAAATATATATACACACACATATATATATATATATATATATATATATATATATATATATATATATATATATATATATATATATATGTATATATATATGTATATATATAAAACGACCTCATATCATGGACCTGCCACAGGGATGTCCTCTAGCGTGTGTGTAAAAATTTTAAATAGATAAAGACGTCCTTTATTTCAGACAGCCATTCAGCTGAAAATATACAGTTGGGAAACTACAGAACGTGTGTGTGTGTGTGTGTGTGTGTGTGTGTGTGTGTGTGTGTGGTGGGTGGGGGGCTCATACTAGTAACTAGTTACTTAATCACAGAAGAGCATAAAATCATGGTGGAGCTGGCTACTTCTCGGCTTTGCAAAAGCACATGAGTGAGGCACGTCTCCATAGCATAGGAGGTTTTACATGATAAATTCTATGGTTCATACATTATGCATTTAGCGGTAAATCAGCTGAACATTAAGAGATGAAACGTTATACACTGGTAGAATTGCAGTAACATTGTGGTTGGTATACATTATGTATTTCATGGTGAACATCAAATGATGAATATTTTCACGGGTGGTTGCCTTACAGTAATATAGCAGTTGAGATGCATATAACACTGCATTCCTACACATCCTTCAAATCTGCTCCATCTTCTCTCACTCGATCTGCATCTCGTCTCGACACAACTTCCTCAATAAACTCAGACTTGGATACGATATCTCAGTTGGGTAGACGAAATCTGGTTATGCATCCGGGACCCAGTCTCCACCCATCTCTATACCGAAATCTCCTCACAACTTTCCTCTCTCCTTTCACGGGTTTATAATTCCATTTCTTGATTCAATAAACGTACTTGGTATTACTGTAGCATCCACACTGTCTTGGACACATCTCACATGACGGAAGTAGCTAAGTCTACCTCTAAGAAATTGAGAGTCGTGTCGACATTTCTTTTCGTCCGAACGATTAGTCCTCCGTTTATACAGGGGACTGATCAGTCTTCGTATGAAACACTGCTCTCACATCTGGTGGTGGTTCTAGCTCTGCTCCCTTACTTAACAGAGTTATATGCGATGCGACTTGTCAACTCTCCCAAGCTTACCTCAATATTTGACATATTTGCCCGAAGTCGTCATGTTGGTTCACTTTCTCTCTTCTGTAGCTATTAGTGTGGCTTTTGCTCCCGAGAGCAGGGTGCTTGTGTGCCCCCGCCACTAGCTAGACCATGCAAAAAAAATCAGCAAGATGCTGCATCACTTGATTACTATGAGGCAGTTGGCAACTCAAGGGTGAGCCAATTTGCTTGCCTGTTTATTTCCCCTACACCTCGAAGCTTTGATACTCTCTACCTTCCAACACCCATGATGTGGCACTTTTCAAAAGAGAAGTTTTTCACTTCCCTAAAAGTCGAAAATACGTCTCCTCGTATTTTCTTTTTTCTCCCTTTCATTAACCTCCTTATATTTCTCTCATTTAAGGCCAGGCCTGTACTTTTGTCCGTGACTGGAGCCCTCGACTTGAAAAAGGAAAAAGGGGGCACTCATCTATCTGCTTGCTTAATTGTGCATTTGTTCAAGAACTGTTGATGACATTCACCGTCGTAGGTGCGGGGCTGTTCATACCTCTGTCTGTACGAGCAATGACCGGTAAAAAGGTCATTATGACGACGGACGGTGGTCAGTAAAGGTTGGGGAAGGAGGAGGTCTCGGTGACAGGGGTGACAGAGTGAGGACCGCGCTGGTGCTGGTATCTGTCAGTGTCGTGGTGTTTACACTGGGAGATCTACACACTCGAGAAGTTTCTCAGTGAGTCGCTGGTTCACAATTTCACTGGTCGGAGGGTCGGGGTATATGTCAGTGTCAAGGTGTTTACACCAAGCGACACTTGGCGACCGCAGCTGCAACACAGGCCTCTCGGGAAACACTCATTGAGTCACTGATAAGGCTGTATAATACATATCTCGCTCACGAGAGAATTTACTGGAAATGGAGAATCTTGTGAGATGGTGGGTCCAGTGAGGCGCCATCCAAATATCCAGCTGAGGGAGAGGGAGGGTGTGGGGGAAGGAGTACTTCAGGTCGAGAGCGCCACTGACACGTGCGACCCCATGGGTGTGTGTGTGTGTGTGTGTGTGTGTGTGTACACGCTTGTTCACCGTTTCCTTCGTTAGGGAACTAGCGTCAAGAACAGTCTTAGAAACGACACTTATTTCCTTGCATCCACTTCCTAGCTGTTATTAATAGTATACAAAAACTTCAGCCCCCTATCCAAAACCAGGTCCCACAGACCTCTAAATGGTTTACCCTGACCACTTCATATGACCTGGCTCGGCCAACTGACAGCTCGCTTCCCCTTTTGTATCACAATACTCACTTCGCCCTATCCTGTGCACACCTCACACCCTCCTGCATGTTCAAGCCCCGATACTTCAAAGGGTCTTTCATTCCGTCCTTCCACCTCGTCCTCGGCCACCCCCTCCTCTTTGTTCCCTCCACTTCTGACGTATACACCCTCTTAATCAGTTTCTCCTCACTCGTCTTCTCCATATGGCTATACCACTTCAGCACACCGTGCTCAGGTCTCCCAAACATACTCCGCTAACCACCACTCCTCTTTCTTACTCTATCATTCTTTAATCGCTAACAACCCTCCTCAAACTACACATGGCGCCATCTTCAGACATTTCATTTCTAAGTCATTAACCAACGACCCACATCCATACAACATCACCGAGACCACTATACCATCAAGCATTCCCCTCCGCCCTCAGAGACAGTGACATCTCTTTCCACACAGTTCTTAACACATCCAGGACCTCTACCTATTCACCACCTTATGGTTCATTAAGCTCCCATAGTTCTACCCGTTGCCATTGCCACTCCGAGGTACCTATACCAACCCACTTCCTCCAAGTTCACTTTACTGAAATTCGCCATCAAAGTGAACTGCATCTCTCTCCCTTGCTACGCCTCATTATCTAACTTCTATTTACATTAACTCTCAACTTCCTCCTTTCACACACTCGCCAAAACTCATACGCCAACTTTCGCTGCGTTTCACGAACCAGAGCAATTTTATCTGCAAACAGCAGTTGACAACTTCTAAGCCCCCTTCCCAAACCGGCTGCAGATCCGCCCTTCTCTCCGAGACCCTCGCTCTTACCACCCTCACTGCCCCACTCATGAACATGTAAAACATTCGTGGTGATATCACACACCCTTAAAGGAGCCCTACCTTCACCTGGAACCATTCACCCTCTTCTCCTCCTACTCGCACAACAGGTTTACTCTCTTGATACAAACACCTCACTACTTCTAGTAGCTGTCCAACCACAAAATATATTAGCATTATTTTCCACAAGGCATCTCTTCAGCCTTATCATACGCTTCTATAAGATTCTTCAACCCAAACATCTGGTCCAAACAACCTCCATCACTCATGAAGCCACGCTGTTCCTCCCTAATCTGATACTTTGTGAATGCCATCAGCCTCTCAATCACCCGTCTCATACAAATTTCCAGGTAAGTGATAGGTTTTATGATAGCCAGAAAGAGAAGCTGGTAACAAGGACTAGCCAGGATAAGTGTTCTGACAGAATCGGTTAACATAATAATGCCCTATTCCAATATAAATCCTCCTCTGACTGCCATTTAGACTGGGTGAAACTCTTTTACCATTGATGAACACAAACTGTATTCTGGAGAGAAATACTGTGGAGTTCTGTATAATCGCAGGTTCCTTTTCAAAATAGAAAAGGCACAAGTTATGGGGAGTTTGTGGAGCTGTGTGCTGAAAAAGGACCAGAGATGAAGAACATGTGGTTTATAAATGAGGACATACGTAGGTATAGCGGGTGAAAGGAAATGGGCTTGAGCATGCAGGGGTGTGTGAAGCATACATGGGATAAAAAAGAACTGGAATAATTTGCTACACACAGGGGGGTGACGTGTTGCCAGTGGTCTTAACATGGTACACGTATATGAATGAGTCATCCAAGCAATAATCACAAGGTAAGGGGAAACCTCTACAAATGATTTCATCACATGTGGCAACTACAACTAATGACACCACATTCCAGTCAGTAGATGCACAAAAGTAAAAGCAACATCAGTAAAAGCAACAGAGCTTCTATTCATCAAAAAAATAACAATACATCTGCCTAAATCAAAAATGCTTCTAGAGAAATAATCCAAAAGATACAACAGTAGATGAACTTGCCTTAGAATCACTTGCCTGTCTCTTTAGATATCACAGACGTGATTATATTAAAAACATACAAATAAATATTTGTCGAGGGTCAGCCCCAGAGAGAGCAAATAATAAGGAAAGCAAGATATACAAAATTATATCATTCTTTCTTTACATTAAGAATAAATATAACAGTACCATGAAGTTTACAGAATATAGAGACGTCATTCATTAAGAAAAACAACTAATCAAAGTCTTTGTTAATCAGGCAAGGAACTGGGAGGAAACCAGAGGATGGAGGAAGGGTCGACTCTCGAGGCCGGAGTGGAGCCAGCCTTGTCATTAGTGTAAAACACACAAACTCGCATATACCCTAATGACGCATATCTAATTAGCCGTGTGTCAATCTATCTTTCCAATTATCAATCTTACTCCCCTTTCATTAGCCTGTTTATTCCTGTTTTCTTTCTTTTTTTCTCTATAATATCAGACTGAGATGTGAGTGAGGGTTTATTATACTGGAGTGATATTGCTGGAAACAGTTAGAGATACGAGTGAAGATATCATACTGGAGTGATAGCACTAGAAACAGATCGAGATGCGAGTGAGGGTATCATAATGGAGTGCTAGGACTTAGAACAGATAGAGATGCGTGCAAGGGGATCATACTGGAAACAGATAGAGATATGGGTGAGGGTATTATAATGGAGTGATAGAACTGGGAACATATTTCAAAGCATTGTACACTTCCTTGACCCAGACGATACTTATAGATACTGTGCCATACTGTGCCATTCTGTGCCATACAACTTTCATTTTGTCTCTTTAACATTGTCTCTATCTCTCCCTTTCTAACTTGGGTCTCTATATCTCCTTTTCTCTCTTGAGTCCTTATCTTTCCCTTTATCTCTTAGTAGTTAGCAGGTGGTAGGCAGCCTCCGACCAGGGAGGCATATCACTGGTTCTGCCTACCTGGCTGTCAAGAGGGTTGCGCTGTGAACCAGCAATTCGGTGGCTATCTAACGTCCCTCCTTTGGCCCAGGTAGTTCTCTTCTGTTTCTGCCTCACCCATACTAGCTCTCAGTCAACAAACATGCGATCTCGTCATCTTACACGTAAGATCTGACAATGTATATAACTCACCTGACTCGTTCTGTATTTGCCTACCGTATGCGATAAGCGGTAGTCCTGCACTTTGGCATAATCTCATCTTAAGAACCTCTCTCTCTCTCTCTCTCTCTCTCTCTCTCTCTCTCTCTCTCTCTCTCTCTCTCTCTCTCTCTCTCTCTCTCCTCTCTCTCTCTCCATTAGCCTTTCGTTGCCAATCTCTCGACTCGGTCACATTTCCTCTCTCTCTCACCCACTCTCCCTATCACATCCTTCCCTCACTTTCCCCTCCTCCTCCTCCTCCTTTCGCTCCATTACCTCCTCCCATCCTCCCTATCTCCTCCTAAATTTCCTTCCCTTTTTCTCCCCCACCTCCTGCCTAATCTCCCCACTACATCCTTACCTTCTGGCACCCCGACCACCACCTGCCCTCTCCCCCTTCACCACTGTAGTCGTCCCGAACCCACCATTACTGTCCCTCAGGCCAGGACCCCCGAGGATCCCCACCCACAGGTCAGGACCCCTGAGCGTCCCCACCAATAGGTCAGGACCCCAGAGGATCCTTACCTACAGGTCAGAACCCCAGAGGGCCCTCATCCAGAGGCCAAGACCCTGGAGGGTCCCTATCCACTGTCGCCGTCCCCCAGACCAAGGCCCCAGAAAGTCCCAACCCACCATCACCGTCCCCCAGGTAATGACCCCAAGAAACTTCTCAAAGCCCGCCCCCACCCACCAGACCATCCACCAGGCTAGGCAGGGCCCCTGAACATCCCCCCACCCACCCACCATCACCTTCCTTCAGGCCAGGGGGCCCCAGAAGCTCTCTAGGAATCCCAGTACCCCCCCCCCACAAACATCCCCCCCACCACCGAGTGCCCCAGGATCCTCCTGGACCCTCCCCTCAACCCACCATCACAGTCCCCCTGCTGGCTTATGAGGCTATGTGTCTCCCGGACGATCCACCGTTCTCAACACCTGGCACTCCACCTCCTCCCGCCGCCCCAACCCCTTCCCTCACCCTTCCCTTCCTCTGTCTTTGTTCCCTCAGATGTTGTTGTCCGTGTCGTTGTGCCCGCCCCTGTGTTGTTACTGTCCTTGCTGTACCCGTCAGGAGTCCTCGTCACCTGCAGGTGCTCTCTCTCTCTCTCTCTCTCTCTCTCTCTCTCTCTCTCTCTCTCTCTCTCTCTCTCTCTCTCTCTCTCTCTCTTGTTGCTGTCTCATGAGGAGGCACTCATGTCTCACACGTCTCTCTTGTCACCGTTTCACCAGGAGTTACTCGCATCTCCTCATCCTCTCTTGATACTGTCTCACCACGGGTGACGCATGTCTCCTCTGTCTCTCTTGCTACTGTCTCTCCTGAAGGAGGTCATTCCTGCTGTTTCTGTCTTTCTTCCCTGCTGGTTCTCAGACGTACACTGTGTCACCTGTCAGTGCTCAGGATAATACTGTTAGTCACTTCCTCCTTATCTATGTTAGTTCTCTCTCCCATTTGTCTTCCTTGCGTGTTATTCTTTGCCTTTTTCCCTTTATCATGCTCTATTCTCTCTAGCGTCTTTATATGTTCCTTTCTCATGCGTTATCTTCTTTTCTTTTTTCTCATTGGTTTCTTCCTTCTGTCTCTCTCTCTCCAGCGTCTTCATATCTGTGTTGCTTATGTTCTGCCAGTCTGTGTGATATCAAACCCCCTTCCTGTCTGTCTCTTCACCCAGTCCGTCATCTTTAAATGTTCCAGTCCCTGTTGTGCCTCCTTCCTCGTCTCTAATAGCCCCTGAGGTTTTCCAGGTCTCTGTTGCCCCTACTGTGTATCCAGTCACTCTCGTGTGTCCGTCTCTCGCTCTATTTATCTAGCAGCTCCAGACTCAGTCATCTCTCCAATGTAAGACCTCTTCCTTCTTGAAATCTTCCGTTTACCATCCTATCTCCTTCTGTATAGATGTAGCATAAAGGATACAATTACTGTCCTCAAGTGGATAACTTCATCATAGACCATCAGGTGCTCTGCTATTTGGCTTCCCCGTGTACTGTCCTCTAGCAGATAACCTCATCATAGACCATCAGGTCTTCTGTTACCTGGCTTCCCCGTGTACCGTCCTCCAGATGATAACCTCATCATAGACCAACAGGTCTGCAGTTCTCTGGCTTTCCTATGGATTCCCATGTATTCCTACGTACAGTTGTCGGTTCTGAGATTACATTCATATCTGGGCTTCGTGTCAGCATCGTCCTGATGCTTATGATGTCCACGAGCCATCGGCGTCTGTTCTCTCTTCCTGTTTCTCTCCTACAGATACCCATCTATCTTTCCTCTTACCATTTTTTGATGGGTCTTGGAGGACTCAAAGGTGACCACCCCATCTACCTTGAGCTTCGCACTCTAAGGGTGTCCATCATTTATCTCCCAATGACTTTAGAGTAATCATGAAGGTCCAGGAGACACTTAAAAAGGATTCTAATGATATCAAAGAAAATTCTCTCTCTCTCTCTCTCTCTCTCTCTCTCTCTCTCTCTCTCTCTCTCTCTCTCTCTCTCTCTCTCTCTCTCTCTCCACACACACACACACACACACACACACACATATATATATATATATATATATATATATATATATATATATATATATATATATATATATATATATATATATATATATATATATATATATATGAAGAGGAGAGACATACACTCTAACCCAGCCAGAGATTTCCCTTTTGACAATACCGTGACGAGTCACCAAGTGAATTCGCGCGTCACATGTGTTTCCCGCTCGTCTCTTCACACGCTGCCTGGTTGTCTCTGTTCGTGTGTGTGTGTGTGTGTGTGTGTGTGTGTTGTGTGTGTGTGTGTGTGTGTGTGTGTGTGTGTGTTTCCCCCCCCCCTCTCTCTCTCTCTCTCTCTCTCTCTCTCTCTCTCTCTCTCTCTCTCTCTCTCTCTCTCTCTCTCCCTGTTCGTCTGTCTGTCTTCACGCACGACCTCGGTTTACCTCTCCCCGTACATGTTTTCTGATCACCATGTTCTCTCGCGTCTCTAGTTTTCTTTTTTTTTTTTTTCTCCGCATATCCCTCCACCATCCACGTCTGCTGCTGCTTGTCCGTCCGTTTACACAAATCTCCCACAAACCTTTCCACACGCTTCCTCCTCATTTGCATAACCTGCTTCGTTTCTAGTGTGATTTCGTGAAATTTTCCTACTGTCGTATCTTCCTTGGTTTTCAATATACTCTGTGTACCTACTGCTTTAGCTCCACATAAGATATCTCATGGAAACCTATTTTTCAGACTAGAATGTGGCGGTTGTGGCAATTTACCGTGGAGGATCACATTTACGCACCAGTGTACCGGGCGTAAACCGGTTGCTAAAGACTCTCTCTTACACGTTTCAAAAAAAATTAGGCCCTAATTACATTCCCCAGACCACTGGACCAAGCTTGCAAAATTGAAAAACGATGAAAAATGTGTAATATTCGTGATCGGAAGTGGCCTAATGGGCTTCATGTGGGTAGGAAGAGAAGGTAAACAAGAATTTTTCAATCACTCCGATTTGTATCATAGATCAAACATATTTCTACAGTCTATGAAAATTAAGGTAATCAGACTTGTTCAGAATGTAAATAAAGGTCATCTGACTTATACAATGTAAATAATGATCATCGGACTTAAACCGAACGTAAATAACGGCCACTGACATAAACTTAGACGGAATGTAAATAATAGCCATTTGAGTTACACGATGTAAATCAATGGCCATTTGACCTCTGCAGAAATGTAAATAATAATGGCCCTCTACTTTATACATTGCAAATGATGGTCATCTGACTCACACAGAACGTGAAACTGCTGATGAGAGAGAATGAGGCAGAATGCCATACATCGGGTCGGGTGTTGGTATATAAACAGACTCTGGTCATACAGACCTGCCCCATTACAGGATCCTACCCGCCCGTTAAACCATTGCCACGCTCGCCGTATTATCCGGACCCAAAAATTCCCACCGGCTATTGATCAATCCAAAAAGGGAAGCGAAGGGAGAGGGTTGTGGAAATTCTACCCCTCCCTTATCCACCACCCCCCACCTGCCCTCACATGCTCCTAGCACTCCCCTCCCTCCCCCTTGTTTCCCTAACCCTTTCCTTTCCTCCCCCTGTTTCCCTGCCCCTCCTCCCCTGGAGCCTCGATCAATCTTACATAATCTGTCTCACGTGGTTTCAAACTGATTAAACACAAGCGGCACGAGTTATGAGATGAGGGTGAGAAATGACAGAACCGTGTCACTGTCAGGCATAGTGTGTGTGTGTGTGTGTGTATGTGTGTGTGTGTGTATGTGTGTGTGTGTGAGAGACCCGAGGAAAGAGTGTACGTAAACAAGCGAGGGAACAGGCGGGTCTGAGATGTAAAGATGTACAATAATGACATGAGGAGTAAAGTGTACACACAGTGTGTGAGAGAGAGAGAGATAGAGAGAGAGAGAGAGAGAGAGAGAGAGAGAGAGAGAGAGAGAGAGAGAGAGAGAGAGAGAGAGAGAGAGAGAGAGAGAGAGAGAGAGAGAGAAGGCGAGAGGGACTCGTGAACACATGGTGATACTGACAGCATATACTTGTACAATCAATACCATACCCAATATTGGACGACAGCTCTTAGTAAAAAAGCTACTAATACAAAAAGTAGAAGAACTGATTATAGTCCAATGTGCGTCGGGTGGATTACACTGAGCTGCTTCTTAGAATATCCCAAATCATTACTTGACGCACGGATCGACAGCTCCAGACGCCCTTTACGGTAGTTTTTCTTTGATAGCATTTGGAGTAGCTCGACCTAGTGTGTGTGTGTGTGTGTGTGTGTGTGTGTGTGTGTGTGTGTGTGTGTGTGTGTGAGAATAATACATGTCCCTCCATCACCTCCCGCAGAATACAATGGGAAAGTCCTCCCATACGGGGATGACCCTACACTCACATCACAGCAGACATCATCAAACAACCGGAATACTGGTTCACTCAACACAGTATGTCTGCCACAACAGAAGTCGACCGTCACACTCCTATACCCTAACAGACATGATATCAACCTGCAGCATCTTGTCTCTGCGCAGGGGACACCCGCTCTCAACAATGCTGAGGCGTCACATACGACACACACATGACATTCACACACCACACCACAAACGTCCAGGGAAGAAGACCACGTACCAACCAGAAAGCCTTTAGAACACTTGCTGGTACGAGACTTGGACAAGAACCAGAACCCCTTGGTATCCTCAACTAATAATTCATGCACTCCATCTTAAACTACGCTTCACCTACCTTGTCATCCACGCTGTCAAAGTCAAGAACAGATGCACCAAAGCTGCAACATCACAAAGTAAGCACTCGGAACAATCACAGGGTCTTGACAATCACAAACATTCGACTTTTGTTCAACAAAACAAAAACATCTCCAATACATTCGCGGTTCGGTGAAATCGGCACTCGGTTCCTTGCAAAAGCACTGGACCTTTCTTATCCAAACCACTCCACAACCAATCACTAAACCCCGAGGTGAGAATAAAAACTTTACCCTCGCCTCACACTTCAATGATATGTACTCCCACATTCCTCCTCCTCCTCCTCCCCGCCCGCCCTCACCAAACACAACAATGACAAATATTCGTAACTGAAGTTACACGGACAAGCACCAAAAAAACCGTCCACTCAATCCAGTTTTAGACGCCACTCCATCAACCATTTAAAACTACACTCCCCCAGATATGTACGTGTTAGTCCTTCCCCGTTCCGACTCCACCTCATCTCTCCGAACTCCAGCATTACAAGCTCTTGCTCAACGCAGAGCAAGACTCGTCGCGCCTACCGTACAACTTCTACTGTAAAAACACTGAACCGTTACTCCTCCAATGCCCTGCGCTTATATCACAAACAACCACTCTTCATGACCTCTGGTCTTGCCCGGTATTACATATATATATATATATATATATATATGGGAGGTGGGTTGATTAGAAAGGGTAGTGAGTGGTGGGAGGAAGAAGTAAGAGTATTAGTGAAAGAGAAGAGAGAGGCATTTGGACGATTTTTGCAGGGAAAAAATGCAATTGAGTGGGAGATGTATAAAAGAAAGAGACAGGAGGTCAAGAGAAAGGTGCAAGAGGTGAAAAAAAGGGCAAATGAGAGATGGGGTGAGAGAGTATCATTAAATTTTAGGGAGAATAAAAAGATGTTCTGGAAGGAGGTAAATAAAGTGCGTAAGACAAGGGAGCAAATGGGAACTTCAGTGAAGGGCGCAAATGGGGAGGTGATAACAAGTAGTGGTGATGTGAGAAGGAGATGGAGTGAGTATTTCGAAGGTTTGTTGAATGTGTTTGATGATAGAGTGGCAGATATAGGGTGTTTTGGTCGAGGTGGTGTGCAAAGTGAGAGGGTTAGGGAAAATAATTTGGTAAACAGAGAAGAGGTAGTGAAAGCTTTGCGGAAGATGAAAGCCGGCAAGGCAGCAGGTTTGGATGGTATTGCAGTGGAATTTATTAAAAAAGGAGGTGACTGTATTGTTGACTGGTTGGTAAGGTTATTTAATGTATGTATGACTCATGGTGAGGTGCCTGAGGATTGGCGGAATGCGTGCATAGTGCCATTGTACAAAGGCAAAGGGGATAAGAGTGAGTGCTCAAATTACAGAGGTATAAGTTTGTTGAGAGAATGAGTGAGGAAAGATTGACCAAGAGGATATATGTGTCGGAGGTGGAGGGAACGAGGAGAAGAGGGAGACCAAATTGGAGGTGGAAAGATGGAGTGAAAAAGATTTTGTGTGATCGGGGCCTGAACATGCAGGAGGGTGAAAGGAGGGCAAGGAATAGAGTGAATTGGAGCGATGTGGTATACAGGGTTTGACGTGCTGTCAGTGGATTGAATCAAGGCATGTGAAGCGTCTGGGGTAAACCATGGAAAGCTGTGTAGGTATGTATATTTGCGTGTGTGGACGTGTGTATGTACAAGTGTATGGGGGGGGGGGCATTTCTTTCGTCTGTTTCCTTGCGCTACCTCGCAAACGCGGGAGACAGCGACAAAGTATAAAAAAAAAAAAAAAAAAAAAAAAAAAAAAAGTTTGTTGAGTATTCCTGGTAAATTATATGGGAGGGTATTAATTGAGAGGGTGAAGGCATGTACAGAGCATCAGATTGGGGAAGAGCAGTGTGGTTTCAGAAGTGGTAGAGGATGTGTGGATCAGGTGTTTGCTTTGAAGAATGTATGTGAGAAATACTTAGAAAAGCAAATGGATTTGTATGTAGCATTTATGGATCTGGAGAAGGCATATGATAGAGTTGATAGAGATGCTCTGTGGAAGGTATTAAGAATATATGGTGTGGGAGGAAAGTTGTTAGAAGCAGTGAAAAGTTTTTATCGAGGATGTAAGGCATGTGTACGTGTAGGAAGAGAGGAAAGTGATTGGTTCTCAGTGAATGTAGGTTTGCGGCAGGGGTGTGTGATGTCTCCATGGTTGTTTAATTTGTTTATGGATGGGGTTGTTAGGGAGGTAAATGCAAGAGTTTTGGAAAGAGGGGCAAGTATGAAGTCTGTTGGGGATGAGAGAGCTTGGGAAGTGAGTCAGTTGTTGTTCGCTGATGACACAGCGCTGGTGGCTGACTCATGTGTGAAACTGCAGAAGCTGGTGACTGAGTTTGGTAAAGTGTGTGGAAGAAGAAAGTTAAGAGTAAATGTGAATAAGAGCAAGGTTATTAGGTACAGTAGGGTTGAGGGTCAAGTCAATTGGGAGGTGAGTTTGAATGGAGAAAAACTGGAGGAAGTGAAGTGTTTTAGATATCTGGGAGTGGATCTGGCAGCGGATGGAACCATGGAAGCGGAAGTGGATCATAGGGTGGGGGAGGGGGCGAAAATTCTGGGGGCCTTGAAGAATGTGTGGAAGTCGAGAACATTATCTCGGAAAGCAAAAATGGGTATGTTTGAAGGAATAGTGGTTCCAACAATGTTGTATGGTTGCGAGGCGTGGGCTATGGATAGAGTTGTGCGCAGGAGGATGGATGTGCTGGAAGTGAGATGTTTGAGGACAATGTGTGGTGTGAGGTGGTTTGATCGAGTGAGTAACGTAAGGGTAAGAGAGATGTGTGGAAATAAAAAGAGCGTGGTTGAGAGAGCAGAAGAGGGTGTTTTGAAGTGGTTTGGGCACATGGAGAGGATGAGTGAGGAAAGATTGACCAAGAGGATATATGTGTCGGAGGTGGAGGGAGCGAGGAGAGGGGGGAGACCAAATTGGAGGTGGAAAGATGGAGTGAAAAAGATTTTGTGTGATCGGGGCCTGAACATGCAGGAGGGTGAAAGGAGGGCAAGGAATAGAGTGAATTGGAGCGATGTGGTATACCGGGGCTGACGTGCTGTCAGTGGATTGAATCAAGGCATGTGAAGCGTCTGGGGTAAACCATGGAAAGCTGTGTAGGTATGTATATTTGCGTGTGTGGACGTATGTATATACATGTGTATGGGGGGGGGTTGGGCCATTTCTTTCGTCTGTTTCCTTGCGCTACCACGCAAACGCGGGAGACAGCGACAAAGTATAAAGAAAAAGAAAAATATATATATATATATAGGGTGTTTTGGTCGAGGTGGTGTGCAAAGTGAGAGGGTTAGGGAAAATGATTTGATAAACAGAGAAGAGGTAGTAAAAGCTTTGCGGAAGATGAAAGCCGGCAAGGCAGCAGGTTTGGATGGTATTGCAGTGGAATTTATTAAGAAAGGGGGTGACTGTATTGTTGACTGGTTGGTAAGGTTATTTAATGTATGTATGACTCATGGTGAGGTGCCTGAGGATTGGCGGAATGCGTGCATAGTGCCATTGTACAAAGGCAAAGGGGATAAGAGTGAGTGCTCAAATTACAGAGGTATAAGTTTGTTGAGTATTCCTGGTAAATTATATGGGAGGGTATTGATTGAGAGGGTGAAGGCATGTACAGAGCATCAGATTGGGGAAGAGCAGTGCGGTTTCAGAAGTGGTAGAGGATGTGTGGATCAGGTGTTTGCTTTGAAGAATGTATGTGAGAAATACTTAGAAAAGCAAATGGATTTGTATGTAGCATTTATGGATCTGGAGAAGGCATATGATAGAGTTGATAGAGATGCTCTGTGGAAGGTATTAAGAATATATGGTGTGGGAGGCAAGTTGTTAGAAGCAGTGAAAAGTTTTTATCGAGGATGTAAGGCATGTGTACGTGTAGGAAGAGAGGAAAGTGATTGGTTCTCAGTGAATGTAGGTTTGCGGCAGGGGTGTGTGATGTCTCCATGGTTGTTTAATTTGTTTATGGATGGGGTTGTAAAGGAGCAAGGTTATTAGGTACAGTAGGGGTGAGGGTCAAGTCAATTGGGAGGTGAGTTTGAATGGAGAAAAACTGGAGGAAGTGAAGTGTTTTAGATATCTGGGAGTGGATCTGTCAGCGGATGGAACCATGGAAGCGGAAGTGGATCATAGGGTGGGGGAGGGGGCGAAAATGTTGGGAGCCTTGAAAAATGTGTGGAAGTCGAGAACATTATCTCGGAAATCAAAAATGGGTATGTTTGAAGGAATAGTGGTTCCAACAATGCTGTATGGTTGCGAGGCGTGGGCTATGGATAGAGTTGTGCGCAGGAGGATGGATGTGCTGGAAATGAGATGTTTGAGGACAATGTGTGGTGTGAGGTGGTTTGATCGAGTAAGTAACGTAAGGGTAAGAGAGATGTGTGGAAATAAAAAGAGCGTGGTTGAGAGAGCAGAAGAGGGTGTTTTGAAGTGGTTTGGGCACATGGAGAGGATGAGTGAGGAAAGATTGACCAAGAGGATATATGTGTCGGAGGTGGAGGGAACGAGGAGAAGAGGGAGACCAAATTGGAGGTGGAAAGATGGAGTGAAAAAGATTTTGTGTGATCGGGGCCTGAACATGCAGGAGGGTGAAAGGAGGGCAAGAAATAGAGTGAATTGGAGTCATGTGGTATACAGGGGTTGACGTGCTGTCAGTGGATTGAAGCAAGGCATGTGAAGCGTCTGGGGTAAACCATGGAAAGCTGTGTAGGTATGTATATTTGCGTGTCTGGACGTGTGTATGTACATGTGTATGGGGGGGGGGGGGTTGGGCCATTTCTTTCGTCTGTTTCCTTGCGCTACCTCGCAAACGCGGGAGACAGCGACAAAGTATAAAAAAAAAAAAAAAAAAAAAAAAAAAAATATATATATATATATATATATATATATATATATATATATATATATATATATATATATATATATATATATATTTATATCAAAAGTAACCAACAACCCTTAAGAAAATCCATTATTCTTGTCAACATTCAGAAACGTGATAATAAAACACAATGTACGTGATCTACACTTGTCACTCTCCGTAAAAACATACCGTGATAAAGTACCATTGTAACTTTAGCTTCTTTGTGGACTTGAATGCGACTCTTCCGTAGAAAAACATAAGTTCTCCTCTCTCTCTCTCTCTCTCTCTCTCTCTCTCTCTCTCTCTCTCTCTCTCTCTCTCTCTCTCTCTCTCTCTCTCTCTCTCTCAGAGAACGAACGAGCAGAAGTTGCCCAAAGATGTTTCGATCCATTTTTCTTCCCCAACAAGTGACTCACCAATTAGATGCTATCCGAGAGACGTTCATTTACCCGCGTTTCTTGTGAAGCGAATGTGAAAACACAGGAACGTCACACGTCCACACGTTACGAGTTAAAAGACGTTGCAACGCCTTGAGGATACTTGGGTAAAACTGAGCAACGAGGAAACGAACCTTTACGCCTTAGGATGGAAGTGGCTATCGCGTTGTGCCAGTGTTTGTTTACGTACCGTAAGGGAGAATGTCTTCAGAGTCTGCACTGACGGTGGGTCATTCCCTTCGTTGTCGCTCTTCAATGCAACGCTCAAAGGAGCCATCTTGCAACCTTTCCACTCCCACAGAAATAACAGTTAGATATCAAGGATATTTCCCACACAAGATGGTTAGCAAAGGTTAAAGAAGAAGAAAAAAAAAAAGAGGTTAATTACAAGAGCAGAGCCGAATTTCCATATCTCTAACCGCTCTCACTATGGCCTCCAAGACATATAGCTCCGCTAGATCAAAACTTTGGATGATGAACTTGCTGCATCAATTACAGCCAGAAGGTCGAGCCCCACCAGACAAGGTACCCCGCGAGTTTGGACCTTATTACCCGATGGGATGTAGGAGAAACTGGTAGAGAAGGTGGGGGGCAGGAACTGGCCATTCTGAAGAAATATACAACACAGGGCCGGCGGCCATGTTCACAACGGCTGGGAAATCCATTGCTGCTGGTGATTTAGGGAGGCGTTCACCTTCCGGTACACCTCCACCCTCACGCTCCTCTCTACTGATACACTTTTACTGTCTTTATTCTTTTTGTTTAACAGTCACAGGAAAACAGAAGATAAAAACAGATACAAGCACACAAACACACACATATACAAACATGTGTATATGTATAGAAATAAGAGGGGGGAGAGAGAGAGAGAGAGAGAGAGAGAGAGAGAGAGAGAGAGAGAGAGAGAGAGAGAGAGAGAGAGAGAGAGAGAGAGAGAGAGAGCGAGAGAGACAGACAGACAGACAGACAGACAGACAGCTACACAAATATACAGAGAGAGTCATACAGATACACAAACCACACACACCCGAGGTCCAAGCTAGGTGGTCTGGCCTTAATACTTGAGAGAGAGAGAGAGAGAGAGAGAGAGAGAGAGAGAGAGAGAGAGAGAGAGAGAGAGAGAGAGAGAGAGAGAGAGAGAGAGAGCTTACTGTCAAGCACGCATGACGAGATTTTGTCGAAAGGCAGGGTTAGCGCCTGGCACTCATCGTAGAAGGATACTGAGTTAAAAAGAATGAATCCTGTGATTTACGTGTTGTCCTGTGTTGTGTGTGAGATGGAGAAATTGTATGCGTGTGTGTGTGTGTGTGTGTGTGTGTGTGTGTGTGTGTGGACTGAAAGCCAGCAGCCCACGTGAGGGTAAAGACAGAGAGAAAAGAAACCTACCTAGGCTAAGTGTTGACACTGCGCAGCCGTCACTAAACCTGCCGATACTCAGGCGGGGAGTACCTCCCTCCTCGGTGGCTGCCTACCACCTGCTACGTACCAGAGAGAGGGAGACAGACAGACAGAAAGAGGGACCACGAGATATGTATAATCACTTCCCCTCCTCACTCCCTCTCCTCGCCCGGATTTTCCACCTACATGAATTATAATACATCAACCTACTCACTATTGGACCAGAGCTTTTCTTTCTTTTTCCCCTCCCTCCCCCACAGCAGCGTAGGATGAAAGTCTCCAACGTTTTCGGGAACATTAGTTGTCCGGTTTTAGAAACATTGCTGTTTTTAACGCGGCCTCCAAATGGACCTCACATTTCACCAAGCTACGCTGTACACATGATTCTTGCTCTCCCACTCCTGTGACTGCACCATGGTCTCTAATGTTTTCTGTCTCGTGTTTTATTATTTTTGTCCCTTTCATCCCACTGAGCGTGACGATGAGAGCCGTAGAGAACAAAAGGTGAGAACGACCTCCCCTTTGAGCACGACTATATGAACGACAGCTTGAGTAAGACGTTAAGAACGAGGCGCCCTTTTAAACACGACAGGTACTACCCCTTAACCTAGATGGTATCACCAGTTGAGTATGAAGGCCTGACCATCGTACTCATGAGCCGCACTGACCTGCTCGAGTGGTCAGGCACAATCTCCTCAAGTCAGATACCATCTTCTACAGTTTTTCACTTGAGTGGGCCACCAGAGCTGGGTCATCAGCAAACAGAACTGACCCACCTCACAGGCCCCTCATCTTCCACAGAGGGCAAACCGGCCCCCCTTTCAAAGCCCCTTGCAGTTGTCTCCCGCAACACTTCATCGGCAAACATCAAACAGGCTTGGCGACATCAAATTTCTTTGCCAAAGACCCACCTTCATCTGGAACCATGGATACTCCTCACTTCATAATCGCCTTACCACCTTAACAGAATCTCGTCACTGCATCGAGAAGCTATCTTCCCACACCATCATATTTACTCACTTGTGTATATCCCTCTTTTTAAAGCAATAATTTCAATGATCAGTCAATTTTCCGCACACAATTTCACAAGCTGTTCACCATTTCTATTCACTTTCCTAAATACCCCATGTCCCCAAATCATCCCCTCAACTGCCACATTACTCACTTTCGCATTTAAAACACCCATCACTAACACCCGGTTTCGTGCACCAAAACTGCTAACACACTCACTCAGTTGCTCCCAAGACACTTGCCTCTCATGATCTTTCTTATTATGGCCAGGTGCATAAGCACCAATAATGACCCATCTCTCTTAATCCATGTTCATTTTTAACCATATCTGTCTAGAGCTCGCCTTACACTTTGTCTCACACTGCCACAACCGCTTCAGCAGGAGTGCTAACCCATCCATAGTTCTTGACCTCTCACTAACACTCTACTTCAACAAACATTCCAAGCAAATTTCTTTTAACCCTGAGCTTTGTTTCACTCAGAGCCAGAACATCCAGATTTCTTTCCACAAACATGCTAGCTATCTCTGCTTCTCATCTTGGTTACATCCACACACATTCACATTCAGACACTTCAGCCTGAGCCTTTGAGAGCCTTTGAGGAGGATGAGCACTGCCCGCTTGGCTCAGGTTCCATCTTTTAGAAGATGTGTGTGTGTGTGTGTGTGTGTGTGTGTGTGTGTGTGTGTGTGTGTGTGTGTGTGTGTGTGTGTGTCCTCTTTCAATTTGTTTTCCTCTCTAACCTTTGGTTTGTTTAAGCGGCTTTATATTACATTCCAAGAAACCGGGAAGCCTTCAGGTTAGGCATGTATAGATGACAATATTTCACACCTCACACAATACCTTCTAGATTTAGTCTCCAGTGCCTGTGTGTGTGTGTGTGTGTGTGTGTGTGTGTGTGTGTGTGTGTGTGTGTGTGTGTGTGTCACCTCGGGCGTAAGAGATAATCTTCATGGCAGCCAATGACTGATAATAAAAAACAAATTAGACAACCAGATCTGATGTTATGACGTATGATGTCAACGTTGATATTTCCAATATCGTGAAATGTCAGAGAGAGCACAGAGCTGTGTGTATAATAGGACATGCTATGACATCCTCCTTCAACAAATGATTTCACAGCGTCATTATATTTTCAAGCAACAACTATACATCTCTCGAGGTATAATAATGACACGATATTATATATGTGTTCGTGTCCGTGTGTGTGTGTGTGTGTGTGTGTGTGTGTGTGTGTGTGTGTGTGTAATATTCTACATTTGTAGGAATATCATGTAGTACGACACAAATACGTTGGAGAGAGTTAGGTTATTCTGTTTCATTTCATGAAAAAAAAAAATTTCGTAACACTTTTGCGGAGATTTGAGCGTAGAGAGGAGCGAACCCAAAGTCAGATTTGTCGTAACAGTTTCACTTTTTTACGACGTTTTGAAAATAAAGATGGAGAAGGAAAATATTAATGAGCTAACAACATGCAAACTCTTCTTATTAACATTCAATTAAAGTTCTATGGCATTTTATTGTCAGACTCGCCATTTTCTAATCACCAATGATCTTTTTTTCAATTAATTGATCATCTCTCATAAACACTTCTGTTGTTCTTCTTTATCGAATGATGGAACAATCATCTATTTAGTGTTGCCTAATACTGGAATTATCACTTAAGCTCGTGTTGGCAATACTGGAATTATCACTTAAGCTCGTGTTGGTAATACTGGAATTATCACTTAAGCTCGTGTTGGCAATACTGGAATTATCACTTAAGCTCGTGTTGGCAATACTGGAGCAATCATTCAAACGAGGTTTTGAACGCACGGACAACTTACTCAGCTTGGGTCATCAGCAGTGGAACGATCGCTTGGCTTGGCCAGCTGAACGTCAGACTACCTAGCTTCTGCAGACGACCTTGAACGTAGTTGGAATTATTCTGGGTGGTTTACGTCACCAGCCATCCTCACTACCTTCTCCTGTTTACTAACCAACATCTTTACTACACTCTCATCTTTAATACGTCCTTATTTATATTCACAACAATCTTATTCGTACTAGTCTTATCTTTACGACACGATTCCCTCCATAACACGATCGTCTTCACGACATCTTTATTTTCATTTCACCCTCACCTCCTCTATGCCTTTATCTTCACTGCAACTAACCTCACCGCACCTTTCATGTTCACTACACACTTATACCCGCTATATCTTTCAGAGTCAGACCCTTGTCTATCTAATAATGCACCCTTTTCTTTATTCACACTTATTTTCACTGTACCCTCATCTTCACTGCACCCCTCGTAGTCACCATATTTTCACACTATACTCGAGTTCCTCACTACAACTTCGTCTTCAGTGTTATGGCAATCTTCACGACATCCCAGTAACCCAGCGTAGGGTTTATGACATTTTTCAGACACTAACTTCTTCCCACACACACACACACACACACACATACATACAACACACACACACATACACACACACACACACACACACACACACACACACACACACACACATACACACACATACACACACACAACACCATTATTAACATACAGATTACTTAGCTATGGTTCTTATTCTTTGAACAATCACTTAGTTAACGTTGCTGATATTGGTACAATTACTTAGTTGGTGCAATGAATATTGGAGCAATTACTTATTCTACGTTATGAATATTGGAACAATTACTTAGCTACAGTTATGCATATTGGAACAGCTACTTCGCTACGGGTTATTATCAAACCGTCAAAATTTCGCATCCCTGAGTATGGAAAACGATTCATAGAGAACACTAACGTACGCTACTACGAGATGCCTCCTATAACACGTCTCTTTACTGAACTTCTTCTTGAACATTTCCAGAACTTACCCATAACATCGCCAAGGGTTGGAGGTCTTGCTCAGTCCTGTATAAAGTCTTGGGTTTTTTCTTTAATGGTGGTTTTTACCACAAGTGCTGGGTGGTGCTGGGCCGCTACTTAAAAAGTGTTCCTTCTTACTCATACATTACGTAGCGTTCCAGTCAAAGTTTACCGTGCGAATTTGTAGCTTGTGGCTTGAGACCAAGGCTGTTTGAGACGCTGTTAAAGAAGGATTTACACAGGTTTTCATTATTCCAGTTCATTCAAATAGAGCCACGTCGTCTCCATCATTCTCTCTAACTCCACTTTCTCTTTTCTTTCTTATTCCGTTCCATTGGTAGTGCTTATTTTCTTCCAATCGCATATCCTCTTTTCTTCTTCAACCTATCTGTTGCTCTTTTGTTTTGTCTTAGTCCTGTTTCATCTACTGCATTCCTAACCTGTATATATAACACGGTGGCTTCAGTTTTCCGGTGCAACGCGGAATTTCTGACCTGCAGAATAAATGACGATCGAGGATTTGCGCCAGCGAAACAAACCAAGTGACAACGAAACGAAAGTGCACTTGAATGACTTACGGAAGGTGAGCATGCGTACCCACTGTACACAGGGTAAGGTTAGGTTACGCATCACATCTCACATAGACCAAAATCTCGACTGACACCAGTATCCCTTTCTCTTGAACGAATTTCTGGTTTTCTCAAGTTTTTTTCAAGACAAGCTGTGGCTAAGATCATCTAAAATGTAGTTTATCTGTTTTCCCGTTGTGTTGATGTAAGCCTAAGGAAAGAAAACGAGAATTCTTTATACCCCGGGTCTCTCGATTATATTTTGTGATAACTCCATCACACAGCACTCGATGGTCCCCCAAGTCATTGTCGCGGGTTCGAGATCAGCTCCCACTTGGACCATGTGAGACACTCTACCTCATCCCTACCGCCTATTGAGGTCACCAGCTGTGAATGGGTACTAATGAGTGCCAATGGGGGCCAAGTTATCAAGGGGTTTAGGAAGTTAGAGGCGTGTGGACGTGACGCTGACCACATCACTCCTCCGTGTGCCCAGGTTAAGAAATTCGTTTCGCTATAATCACAGTGACCCGCTTGGGCCTCAGCAATGAAATATAGGCAAAGACTTTGGTTACAAATTGCCGCCCCACACTTATACATTACACTTACTTGTTTTTTGCACTCATTCGAAATATGCAATCCAGCTGCTTCGAATCATAGTGAAGGTATTTAAATAACAAAGGTAGGATCCAAGGCCGACAAAGTCCACTCTTCATGGTTGACACTCGCTGTACTACCATGGTACTCATCATGGTACTCATTCAACTCACACAACACCACGCGTGTTGGCTGTTTAACAACTGGTTTTGTAGGCCCTTTGAAAAAACAACAGCGACTATTTCTATTTCCATTTTTTCCCCCATAAAAGCCATTTTCCTCGTGCAGCACCGGCCGCCCTAGTTAATATTAGCGTTACTGACTATGAGTCATCACGGGCCAGCCAGGGGTCGGGCGCGCATGGGTTTTGAACCCTGGTGGCACTCGACCCACACCCAACCCAGGTCTTCATCCTCTCCCCAGGGCTGGTCTATAAGTGGGTACCTGGCTTAGGCTGGTGTGTGTGTGTGTGTGTGTGTGTGTGTGTGTGTGTGTGTGTGTGTGTGTGTGTGTGTGTGTATGTGTGTGTGTGTGTGTGTGTGTTGTTAGGAACACTAATGTATCCTTACGACGGAAGATCTCACTCTGTTTTTATCTCATCATGTGGGAGTGTGAGGAGATGGGTCTACCGAAGACCCCAAGCCAACTCCTTGAGAAAGAGGGAACAAGATGCTCCTCTTATCAGCCCAAGACTGGCGTCCTAACTTTAACTCTTACATCATAGAGATAAGACTTGGGAGACTTGATAAGCCTTATCGAAGCCGAGCCTGCGATACTGATACAGGGTAAATCACTGTTATCAGAAGACATTCACCATAGGACGCTGCACTAATGATAACGCTCTACCACTGTAAGAAACAATAAAACTTATCTAATCATTCACGTATATTATTCTCTCTCTCTCTCTCTCTCTCTCTCTCTCTCTCTCTCTCTCTCTCTCTCTCTCTCTCTCTCTCTCTCTCTCTCTCTCAAAGTTTTGAAAAAAAGCACCAGTCCTGCAAGCCCCACGCGTCAAAACACTTTACCACCAAGAGGGTTAAGAACAAGTGTTATGTTGTCGACGGAAGACACGGCCACTACAACCCCCACAACCCTGGTGGTGATAATGAAAGCCAGTAACAACCGTGTGGCCGCTGGTTACTTTTGATGGTCAGCCGCTGTGACGTTTGTGCCCCTACACCACCTACACCACCAAGGTCTGCAAACCCTTCTCGTCTCATGCCTTCCCAAACAGCTACAATCTGACCCTATTCTAAAAGGCAGTTATATTTTTCGCTTTTTTCACTGCCCTTAGACTCTTAATCCTCTTTCCTTTTTGCTCTTATCTCTCGTTTTAACCCCAAGTATATCTAATTCAAGGCCTGGCATCGAAGAGGCCTTTTTATTTGGAGCCTTAAAGCATAAAAAGAAAAAGAATGTCATCAATCACCACAGAGACCACGAAAACACGGCAGGAACCAACGTCTTAACAATCACAGTAATAACCAAACGATGAAAGAAAACAACGCCATAACAATCACAGTAATAACCATACGATGAAAAAAGAAAAAAAATGATCATATCACCAATCAGTAAAACACAGCATCTACGAACATACAATCATCATCACCAAAGCAAAAACGAAAGACAAGCAACAGAGATATCAAGAACACCATCATGTAAACAGACGACCTAAGAAAAAATTACGGCAACGACTCTTACAGCAAGTCCCACCTTTGTAACTACAAGAGTCGCCTTCTCCAGTTATAAAAAGAATCCTATGACTACAGAAAAACTACCACTAACTAAAGAAATGACCTCTATGATTGCGTGAACCAGCCCTATAGCTGATAGAGCTATCTCTGTACCCAAATGAAGCGCCTCTCGAATAATAAGAAATGTCTCTATAACTGCAAGAACCACCTCTATAAAGTACAAACAAAAACAAAAAAAACACCCCTACAGTTAAAGAAATCCCTCTGTAAGTACGAGAACCACATGTGTAACCATAAGACTCCCTCGTCCACCTCAGTAACTGCAAGAACCACGGCTGTAGGTTCAAGAACCAACTCCGTGATCACATGAACCACCTCATCACCTCTGTAACCACGACAACCGCCTCTGTGACTATAAGAACCATCTCTCTGACTGAATGAACCACCTTCGTCTGACCAAAACAACCATATCTGTCAACAAGAGCTCCCGTAAACCTTTAAGGACAATCGCAGAGCCATAAGCAGTAACTTTATAAGTAAAATTTCCTACCCTGAAACCACAAAAACCACCTCTCTAACTACCAGAAGCGCTTCTATAACTACCTGAACCACCTCTGTAACTACAAGAACCCCCTTTGTAACTACCCGAACCACCTCTGCAACTACCAGAACCACCTCTGCAACTACCAGAACCACCTCTGCAACTACCAGAACAACCTCTATAAGTACCTGAACCACCTCCTTAACTAGCAGAAACACCTCTGTAACTACCAAAAGCACCTCTATTTCGAAAAGGACCATTTCTATAATCACAAGGAATGCATCTATAAAACTACATGAACCACCTTCATAATCGAATAATCCATATCTACAACTGAGAGAACCACTTCTTTACCTAAATCAGCCACCTCTACAAAACTACAAGAGCCCTCTCATTACCTGAACTTACCACTTCTGCATTTACTAGAACCACCTGTATAATCCTGCGAGAACCACTTCTATAAAAGCACAAGAACCCTCTAAAAGCCCCACCTGTATAGCTATAAGAACTACATCTACACAACGGCAAGAACTCTCTCAATACCTACAACAACAACAACAACAACAACAACAACAACAACAACAACAACAACCTCCCTGGCCACAAGATCCACGTCTGAGGTATCAAACACTTCATCAACAACCACCACCACCACACACCACCACCACACACCACCCACACCCCAGCCCTACCACCACACACCGCCCAGGGAAAAATAGCATTGGTCACAGCCAATGAGGTTGTGTGTATGCTATTACCCGGCACCAGGGGAAGAAACACCAAGATGGCTGAATATGCATGAGAAAGCCAGTGAAAATCACAGGCCTCTGCCCCTCTCTTTTTCTCTAAGACGGTCAGGAAAAGTGAGGGTCTTCAGAGTAAGTCTTTAGCAGGAGTGAGGGAGGGTGGGAGGCAGGCAGGTTGGCCTGTGCTGTGTGGCACGTGTTACTGATGCCCTGTGTCATATTTCGTGGCGATGTGTCATCTCTGGTTTGTCATAATGTTCGTTTCATTTCCAGCTGTGAGACTCAGGTGGTTTCACTGCTCATGTATCACTGGCTGTGTGTGTGTGTGTGTGTGTGTGTGTGTGTGTGTGGTGTGTGTGTGTGTGTGTGTCACTAGTAACGCATCACTGGTGACTGTCACTGGTAATGCATCACTGTTGTCACTGGTGGTGTATCAGTGGTAATGTTTCAGTGTTAATGCGTCACTGGTAATGTATCACTGTTGAGTGTTACTGACATTGTATCACTGCTGTCACTGGTATCATATCACTGGTGATATATCCGTGCTAACATACCAGGAGCTAGGTATCCTTAGTAACATATTAATGTGATGGTGCATCACTGGTGGTGTATCACTGTTACTCTATCACCGTGATGTATCACTGGTTATGTATCACTGGAGGTGTATAACTGGTTATGTATCACTGGTGATGTATCACTGGAGTTGTATCACTGTTACTCTATCACTGGTTATGTATTACTGGTTATGTATCAGTGGTGGTGTATCACTGGTGATGTATTGCTGGTGGTGTATGTCTGTTGATGTATCACTGTCACTCTGTCACTGGTTATGTATCACTGGTGGTGCATCACTGGGGTTGTATCACTGTTACTCTATCACTGGTTATGTATCACTGGTTATGTATCAGTGGTGGTGTATCACTGGTGATGTATTGCTGGTGGTGTATGTCTGTTGATGTATCACTGTCACTCTGTCACTGGTTATGTATCACTGGTGATGTATCACTGGGGTTGTATCACTGTTACTCTATCACTGGTTATGTATCACTGGTTATGTATCAGTGGTGGTGTATCACTGGTGATGTATTGCTGGTGGTGTATGTCTGTTGATGTATCACTGTCACTCTGTCACTGGTTATGTATCACTGGTGGTGCATCACTGGTGATGTAGTATTAGTGGTGTATGTCTGTTGATGTATCACTGTTAATGTATCACTGGTAGTATAATCACAGGTTGAATATCACTAGCAATGTATCACTGTTAATGTATCACTGGGGATGTATCACTGTTAATGTATCACTGGTGAGGTATCACTGTTAATGTATCACTGGTAGTGTATCACAGGTTGAACATCACTAGTAATGTATCACTGGGGATGTATCACTGTTAATGTATCACTGGTGATGTATCACTGTTACTCTATCACCGTGATGTATCACTGGTTATGTATCACTGGTGATGTATCACTGTTAATGTATCACTGGTGATGTATCACTGTTAATGTATCACTGGTGATGTATCACTGTTAATGTATCACTGGTGATGTATCACTGTTAATGTATCATTGGTGATGTATCACTGTTAATGTATCACTGGTGATGTATCACTGTTAATGTATCAATGGTGATGTATCACTGTTAACATATCACTGGTGATGTATCACTGTTAATGTATCACTGGTGATGTATCACTGGAGTTGTATCACTGTTACTCTATCACCGTGATGTATCACTGGAGTTGTATCACTGTTACTCTATCACCGTGATGTATCACTGGAGTTGTATCACTGTTACTCTATCACCGTGATGTATCACTGGAGTTGTATCACTGTTACTCTATCACCGTGATGTATCACTGGTTATGTATCACTGGTGGTGCATCACTGGTGATGTATCACTGGAGTTGTATCACTGTTACTCTATCACCGTGATGTATCACTGGAGTTGTATCACTGTTACTCTATCACTGGTTATGTATCACTGGTGGTGCATCACTGGTGATGTATCACTGGAGTTGTATCACTGTTACTCTATCACCGTGATGTATCACTGGTTATGTATCAGTGGTGGTGTATCACTGGTGATGTATCACTGTTAATGTATCACTGGGGATGTATCACTGTTAATGTATCACTGGTGATGTATCACTGTTACTCTATCACCGTGATGTATCACTGGAGTTGTATCACTGTTACTCTATCACCGTGATGTATCACTGGTTATGTATCACTGGTGATGTATCACTGTTAATGTATCACTGGTGATGTATCACTGTTACTCTATCACCGTGATGTATCACTGGAGTTGTATCACTGTTACTCTATCACCGTGATGTATCACTGGTTATGTATCACTGGTTATGTATCACTGGTGATGTATCACTGGTTATGTATCACTGGTGATGTATCACTGGTTATGTATCACTGGTGGTGCATCACTGGTGATGTATCACTGTTAATGTATCACTGGGGATGTATCACTGTTAATGTATCACTGGGGATGTATCACTGTTAATGTATCACTGGTGATGTATCACTGGTTATGTATCACTGGTTATGTATCAGTGGTGGTGTATCACTGTTACTCTATCACCGTGATGTATCACTGGTTATGTATCACTGGTTATGTATCACTGGTGATGTATCACTGGAGTTGTATCACTGTTACTCTATCACCGTGATGTATCACTGGAGTTGTATCACTGTTACTCTATCACCGTGATGTATCACTGGTTATGTATCAGTGGTGGTGTATCACTGGTGATGTATCACTGTTAATGTATCACTGGTGATGTATCACTGTTAATGTATCACTGGTGATGTATCACTGGAGTTGTATCACTGTTACTCTATCACCGTGATGTATCACTGGAGTTGTATCACTGTTACTCTATCACCGTGATGTATCACTGGAGTTGTATCACTGTTACTCTATCACCGTGATGTATCACTGGAGTTGTATCACTGTTACTCTATCACCGTGATGTATCACTGGTTATGTATCACTGGTGATGTATCACTGGAGTTGTATCACTGTTACTCTATCACCGTGATGTATCACTGGAGTTGTATCACTGTTACTCTATCACCGTGATGTATCACTGGAGTTGTATCACTGTTACTCTATCACCGTGATGTATCACTGGAGTTGTATCACTGTTACTCTATCACCGTGATGTATCACTGGAGTTGTATCACTGTTACTCTATCACCGTGATGTATCACTGGAGTTGTATCACTGTTACTCTATCACCGTGATGTATCACTGGAGTTGTATCACTGTTACTCTATCACCGTGATGTATCACTGGAGTTGTATCACTGTTACTCTATCACCGTGATGTATCACTGGAGTTGTATCACTGTTACTCTATCACCGTGATGTATCACTGGAGTTGTATCACTGTTACTCTATCACCGTGATGTATCACTGGAGTTGTATCACTGTTACTCTATCACCGTGATGTATCACTGGTTATGTATCACTGGTGGTGCATCACTGGTGATGTATCACTGTTAATGTATCACTGGGGATGTATCACTGTTAATGTATCACTGGGGATGTATCACTGTTAATGTATCACTGGTGATGTATCACTGTTAATGTATCACTGGTGATGTATCACTGTTAATGTATCACTGGTGATGTATCACTGTTAATGTATCACTGGTGATGTATCACTGGTTATGTATCAGTGGTGGTGTATCACTGGTGATGTATCACTGGTTATGTATCAGTGGTGGTGTATCACTGGTGATGTATCACTGTTAATGTATCACTGGGGATGTATCACTGTTAATGTATCACTGGTGATGTATCACTGGAGTTGTATCACTGTTACTCTATCACCGTGATGTATCACTGGAGTTGTATCACTGTTACTCTATCACCGTGATGTATCACTGGAGTTGTATCACTGTTACTCTATCACCGTGATGTATCACTGGAGTTGTATCACTGTTACTCTATCACCGTGATGTATCACTGGAGTTGTATCACTGTTACTCTATCACCGTGATGTATCACTGGAGTTGTATCACTGTTACTCTATCACCGTGATGTATCACTGGAGTTGTATCACTGTTACTCTATCACCGTGATGTATCACTGGAGTTGTATCACTGTTACTCTATCACCGTGATGTATCACTGGTTATGTATCACTGGTGATGTATCACTGGAGTTGTATCACTGTTACTCTATCACCGTGATGTATCACTGGAGTTGTATCACTGTTACTCTATCACCGTGATGTATCACTGGAGTTGTATCACTGTTACTCTATCACCGTGATGTATCACTGGTTATGTATCACTGGTGATGTATCACTGGAGTTGTATCACTGTTACTCTATCACCGTGATGTATCACTGGAGTTGTATCACTGTTACTCTATCACCGTGATGTATCACTGGAGTTGTATCACTGTTACTCTATCACCGTGATGTATCACTGGTTATGTATCACTGGTGATGTATCACTGGTTATGTATCACTGGTGATGTATCACTGTTAATGTATCACTGGTGATGTATCACTGTTAATGTATCACTGGTGATGTATCACTGTTAATGTATCACTGGTGATGTATCACTGTTAATGTATCACTGGTGATGTATCACTGTTAATGTATCACTGGTGATGTATCACTGTTACTCTATCACCGTGATGTATCACTGGAGTTGTATCACTGTTACTCTATCACTGGTTATGTATCACTGGTTATGTATCAGTGGTGGTGTATCACTGTTACTCTATCACTGGTTATGTATCAGTGGTGGTGTATCACTGTTACTCTATCACCGTGATGTATCACTGGTTATGTATCACTGGTGATGTATCACTGTTACTCTATCACCGTGATGTATCACTGGTTATGTATCACTGGTGATGTATCACTGTTAATGTATCACTGGTGATGTATCACTGGAGTTGTATCACTGTTACTCTATCACCGTGATGTATCACTGGAGTTGTATCACTGTTACTCTATCACCGTGATGTATCACTGGAGTTGTATCACTGTTACTCTATCACCGTGATGTATCACTGGAGTTGTATCACTGTTACTCTATCACCGTGATGTATCACTGGAGTTGTATCACTGTTACTCTATCACCGTGATGTATCACTGGTTATGTATCACTGGTGGTGCATCACTGGTGATGTATCACTGTTACTCTATCACCGTGATGTATCACTGGAGTTGTATCACTGTTACTCTATCACCGTGATGTATCACTGGAGTTGTATCACTGTTACTCTATCACCGTGATGTATCACTGGAGTTGTATCACTGTTACTCTATCACCGTGATGTATCACTGGAGTTGTATCACTGTTACTCTATCACCGTGATGTATCACTGGAGTTGTATCACTGTTACTCTATCACCGTGATGTATCACTGGAGTTGTATCACTGTTACTCTATCACCGTGATGTATCACTGGAGTTGTATCACTGTTACTCTATCACCGTGATGTATCACTGGAGTTGTATCACTGTTACTCTATCACCGTGATGTATCACTGGAGTTGTATCACTGTTACTCTATCACTGGTTATGTATCAGTGGTGGTGTATCACTGGTGATGTATCACTGGTTATGTATCAGTGGTGGTGTATCACTGGTGATGTATCACTGTTACTCTATCACTGGTTATGTATCACTGGTGATGTATCACTGTTAATGTATCACTGGTGATGTATCACTGGAGTTGTATCACTGTTACTCTATCACCGTGATGTATCACTGGTTATGTATCACTGGTGATGTATCACTGGAGTTGTATCACTGTTACTCTATCACCGTGATGTATCACTGGAGTTGTATCACTGTTACTCTATCACCGTGATGTATCACTGGTTATGTATTACTGGTTATGTATCACTGGTGATGTATCACTGTTAATGTATCACTGGTGATGTATCACTGTTAATGTATCACTGGGGATGTATCACTGTTAATGTATCACTGGTGATGTATCACTGTTACTCTATCACCGTGATGTATCACTGGTTATGTATCACTGGTGGTGCATCACTGGTGATGTATCACTGTTAATGTATCACTGGTGATGTATCACTGGTTATGTATCACTGGTGATGTATCACTGGTTATGTATCAGTGGTGGTGTATCACTGTTACTCTATCACCGTGATGTATCACTGGTTATGTATCACTGGTGGTGCATCACTGGTGATGTATCACTGGTTATGTATCACTGGTGGTGCATCACTGGTGATGTATCACTGGAGTTGTATCACTGTTACTCTATCACTGGTTATGTATCACTGGTGATGTATCACTGTTAATGTATCACTGGTGATGTATCACTGGAGTTGTATCACTGTTACTCTATCACCGTGATGTATCACTGGTTATGTATCACTGGTGATGTATCACTGTTAATGTATCACTGGTGATGTATCACTGGTTATGTATCACTGGTGATGTATCACTGGTTATGTATCAGTGGTGGTGTATCACTGGTGATGTATCACTGGTTATGTATCACTGGTGATGTATCACTGTTAATGTATCACTGGGGATGTATCACTGTTAATGTATCACTGGTGATGTATCACTGTTAATGTATCACTGGTGATGTATCACTGTTAATGTATCACTGGTGATGTATCACTGGTTATGTATCACTGGTGATGTATCACTGTTAATGTATCACTGGTGATGTATCACTGGAGTTGTATCACTGTTACTCTATCACCGTGATGTATCACTGGAGTTGTATCACTGTTACTCTATCACCGTGATGTATCACTGGTTATGTATCACTGGTGGTGCATCACTGGTGATGTATCACTGTTAATGTATCACTGGGGATGTATCACTGTTAATGTATCACTGGTGATGTATCACTGTTAATGTATCACTGGTGATGTATCACTGTTAATGTATCACTGGTGATGTATCACTGTTAATGTATCACTGGTGATGTATCACTGGTTATGTATCACTGGTGATGTATCACTGGAGTTGTATCACTGTTACTCTATCACTGGTTATGTATCACTGGTGGTGCATCACTGGTGATGTATCACTGGAGTTGTATCACTGTTACTCTATCACCGTGATGTATCACTGGTTATGTATCAGTGGTGGTGTATCACTGTTACTCTATCACCGTGATGTATCACTGGTTATGTATCACTGGTGGTGCATCACTGGTGATGTATCACTGGAGTTGTATCACTGTTACTCTATCACCGTGATGTATCACTGGTTATGTATCACTGGTGGTGCATCACTGGTGATGTATCACTGGTTATGTATCACTGGTGGTGCATCACTGGTGATGTATCACTGTTAATGTATCACTGGTGATGTATCACTGTTAATGTATCACTGGGGATGTATCACTGTTAATGTATCACTGGTGATGTATCACTGTTAATGTATCACTGGTGATGTATCACTGTTAATGTATCACTGGTGATGTATCACTGTTAATGTATCACTGGTGATGTATCACTGGTTATGTATCAGTGGTGGTGTATCACTGGTGATGTATCACTGTTAATGTATCACTGGTGATGTATCACTGTTAATGTATCACTGGGGATGTATCACTGTTAATGTATCACTGGTGATGTATCACAGGTTGAATATCACTGTTAATGTATCACTGGCGATGTATCACTGTTAATGTATCACTGGGGATGTATCACTGTTAATGTATCACTGGTGATGTATCACTGTTAATGTATCACTGGGGATGTATCACTGTTACTCTATCACTGGTTATGTATCACTGGTGATGTATCACTGTTAATGTATCACTGGGGATGTATCACTGTTAATGTATCACTGGTGATGTATCACTGTTAACATATCACTGGTGACGTATCACTGTTAATGTATCACTGGTGATGTATCACTGTTAATGTATCACTGGTGATGTATCACTGTTACTCTATCACCGTGATGTATCACTGGTTATGTATCAGTGGTGGTGTATCACTGTTAATGTATCACTGGTGATGTATCACTGGAGTTGTATCACTGTTACTCTATCACCGTGATGTATCACTGGAGTTGTATCACTGTTACTCTATCACCGTGATGTATCACTGGTTATGTATCAGTGGTGGTGTATCACTGGTGATGTATCACTGGTTATGTATCACTGGTGATGTATCACTGGTTATGTATCAGTGGTGGTGTATCACTGGTGATGTATCACTGTTACTCTATCACCGTGATGTATCACTGGAGTTGTATCACTGTTACTCTATCACCGTGATGTATCACTGGAGTTGTATCACTGTTACTCTATCACCGTGATGTATCACTGGTTATGTATCACTGGTGATGTATCACTGGTTATGTATCACTGGTGGTGCATCACTGGTGATGTATCACTGTTAATGTATCACTGGGGATGTATCACTGTTAATGTATCACTGGTGATGTATCACTGGTTATGTATCAGTGGTGGTGTAAACGTCTCTTAATTCATCCCTCAGCAACACTCCACCTCCACACCAACACAGCCACCTTCCTGCACCATCCCGCTCCTGCAGTTTCTTTTCCAATAACCTTCTACTTCGCTTCCCCCCCACCCTCTCTCTGACTTGTTGTACCCTTCCTTTGGTGATCATCTTCCTCATATTCCTACTCATCACTATCTTTTATCATCACCTGTTCACTCTCAATCTGCCTCCTCATCCCTCTATCATTTTCATATCTCTGTATCTCCACATAACACCCCCAACCGAATCTACTTTCTGTTCTTTGCTGAGCACTCGAGCTCTACCCCTTCTATTTCTTTCCCGCACCCTCACAGTTCCCTTCCTAACCACCACGCATCTGGAATCTTTCCCTTCCTACTTAACACACACATGGAGTCCTTTCCTTTCTAACTACCAAACACCTGGAGTCTTTCCCATTCTTCCCATCTGAGAAATCCTCTGTGTGTGTGTGTGTGTGTGTGTGTGTGTGTGTGTGTGTGTGTGTGTGTGTGTGTGTGTAATATATTGTTTTCTTTCATACTATTCGCCATCTCCCGCGTTAGCGAGGTAGCGTCAAGAACAGAGGACTGGGCCTTTGAGGGAAATCCTCACTTGGCTCCTTTCTCTGTTCCATCTT